>NC_043985.1:7326877-7464377 GCF_902150065.1 Myripristis murdjan | reverse complement strand
CCATGGAGTCTCGGGTCGTGACGATGACAGCTCTCCTCTGTCGCAGCTCCACTTTGATTTCACGGTGCAGGTTTCAGAGGAGCACAGCACACATTTACTGTTTAGATACTGATCATTACAGTGAGTCTTAATGCGTCCTTGACCTCCAGTTGATGGTTATCTGACACAGAGGGGCTCTGCCATTAAGATTCCTGACAGGAGCAGAATAGCAATCTTACCAATGCAACCAGGAGCATGAATAACAATTACAGGGTAATAAGCTGTGGAGTTGCTGAGAGACCAGATGCTTAATAATACACATATCCAAATCTGCAGCTCCCTTCACATTTTATCTACATCTTGAATTGATTTCATCTGATAAGGTGCTTTACAACCCAACTGGACACTTTCCATACGCCTGTTTCCCTTTGCATTGACACAAACACCTCACAAATTTTGCACAGAATTTCACTAGTGTCCTCATATTTTCATTACTTATGTACTGATAATTCAATACATTTTACGCTATATTTTGTGCTATATTCTCATTTTGCACTTGTTTCCCCTTTGTTTCGGTGAATTCTGCTGCAGCCACTGTGCACTGTGGAAAATTGCTGAGGGACAGTTTAAGTGAGGACCCCACAGACTGACAAAAATCCTGGAATAATACATAATTTGGTGGCTGAGACTGCATGGTTCTCATCATCTGCCAGCGCCACTGGTTAAATTACAGATTTACATTTTTTTGTCAGTTGAGTTCTAACAGCTTTCACTGGAATCAGCCCCTGGCAATTTTGCATAATGCACCTTTAAAAGGAGAGCTCAGAGTATTTGACATAAGGTTGTATTAACAGTGATATGTTTGCATGGACACAACTTCAAGTGACCAGTATATACAACGCAATGCATTATATTTTGCCTATTTTTATGTTTGACTGTGTTCTTAGACTTCTGTTTATGTTCACACTAATTTGTCAGCTGAAGGAAACCAGTGTAACAACACAACGCAGCTTGTTTGCAAATCCTTCTGCCACACGGGCCGCCTGCAGGCAACTTACAGATTAAAAAAATGTGTGAGTAAGGCTACAGAAACAGCTATAGTTGCATATTGCACCACAATTAACCCTAAAAAATGTTCTAGTCTGCTTGCAAAACTTAAGTATTTCAACTGTTTGACTGGTTATACAAGATCGATTTAAATAAATCTAATAAATTATCATTCTAATGAATTTCATTTATAATGGTGAATATTATTTGTGTCTAAAGGAAAATGATTAGTGAAAACTCTGCTCTTGAAGTTTGGCTGCTGAACAAATTTATGATCATGAAAACTGACCATGGTTTATTAAAGAAAGAAGACTAAGAGAGTTTTTTTTTTTTGGCAGAAAGTAAAACAGTGGTTGTTTTTCTACAGTAAAAATACCAATTAATTATAGTTACCATAAAATACCTTCAAAAACAAACTAACACCGCCCCCACCCCCTAAAACATACACACACACACACACACACACACACACACAAACACACAAAGTGGCGCTATGGTTAGGATTAATACTCACATAATACAGTTTGCATTTGCTTAAGTTATACTGTTATTTTTGAAGTTGTTTTGCCAAGAAAGTGAGCGATGGGAATACAGAATAAGTAACTATATAACCCAACACTCTACTCAGGTTCAGCTTTGTTTTTGTGATTTTTCTTTTTTTCTTTCTCTCTTTCTTTTTTTCTTTAGGTGTTTGGAGACACTATCAACATCACAATCAGATCAGATTATGTTGATGACTGGTTTTCATTTACAATCTGATCTGGTGGTGAGTGAGCCTATAGTCAAGGACCAAGTCCCCCAAGTCTAATTATCTCAACTTTATGTATGATATCACCTGATATGAGATTACATGAAATTACATGTTGAAAGTTCCAAATGCCCAAAAAGTCCCAAACTTTGCGTTTTCAGACAGAAGGGAGTGTGTGTGATCCAGTGCAAGAGAAATATGTTTTTTGTATGAGTATGAGGGTCATTCTTTGCTATTGGTAACATTCCTGTCCCAGGAACTGAGCCCCTTATATCTGACTCAAAATAAGCCACATTTTATTATGAAAGGCATTTTATTACAGATTAAGGTCTTCCTTGTAATATTAAAACAGAATTTTCCCTGAAAAAAAATGTGTATTTGTATATTTATATACCCCTGTTGAGGCGCAGACACACATTTTCACCATGTCCCCAAGGCAATTTTTCATATTTCAATAAAGATTTTTTTTATTAAAATTATAAATAATGAAAGCATGTCCTGTCAGCATCAAAAAAGAGATACTGCTGCCGGAAGAAGAAGCCGTGGAGCAGTTCCATGAACGGATGGCCAAAGTCAGGCACCATATTTTCAATATCAGGTGGCAGTACAAGGCCTACAGGAAGCTGAGGGACAACCTTGCCGAGACTGAATGTCTAATCCATGTAGACTTCAGTGAAAACTATGGGTGCAAGTATTTCAATGAGGTTCAGGCAGTCCACTTTGGGCGATCACACCAGCAAGCCCTGGTGTGCTCTACACCTCATCACAGTCACCACAGAGCTTCTGCGCCATCTCCCCTTCTTGAAGGCATGATCTGCCCGCCATCTGGGCCCATCTGCACCTTATCCTAGAGATGGTCAAAGAGAAGTATCCTCATGTGCAACGGTTGCACTTTTTCAGTGATGGGCCGGCAACACAGTACAAACAAAAAGGAAACTTATTCTTTCTGTGTATGGAGCCATTCACAAGAGGATTTGAGTCCATTAACTGGAACTTTTTTGAAGCCAGTCATGGCCAGCGGGCCCCAGACGGCATTGGAGGGTGCCTGAAACGTTCAGCTGACAAGCTTGTACGCCTGGGTGAAGACATCCCCAATGCTGAAGTCCTCGATGAGAAGCTGAAGAGTCAAGACTCCTCCATTGAGCTCTTCTTTGTCACTGAAGGAAATGTGGAGGAAATGCCGCAGGTATGTGGACGACTGAAGTGTTCTTAATGTACTGTCTGTAGTACAAGCCTTCATTTTATAATATTTTTCATATTTGGCCACCACATTTTCAGCTCCGTCTCAATGGGTTGTGATGATAACAGTACGTTCATAGATGGCCTGGTAAGTCATGACCTTGTTCTATTTTTCACAGATGCCCCCATTGACTGCCATCAGCACTTCAACAGGGCGAGTAAAGTACAGAGACATAACGTGTCTCTGCCAAAGGGAGAAGGGGGTGCTGGCTTGCCCATGCTTTAATCTGAAAGAGGCAACACTTCAGAATGCAGCTCCAGAAGCCCCTCCAGAGTCCCACAGGTGGCGTCCAGATATCATTACAAAGGACCATGTTGGGAGGTGGTATCATTATGGCTGTTGAAGGAAACAACATACAAGTCAACTGCATGCACCGAAATGGAATCAACAAATTCTTCTGGCCTTGTCCAAGGAAAGAGCTGAGCTGGTATGTTGACAGTCAGGTACTATACCTGATTGATGAGCCTCAGGCACTGAACAAAAGGTCTGTGCAGTTAGATGCAGAAACATGGAGATATGTTGACAAATCCATATGGGAAGTGTAGACAGATGAGATGGAGAGAGGCAGAGATGATGATGATGGAGTGTTGTGAAACAGAGACAGACAGAAAATGAAAAAGACAGAGACAGATGGTATCTTCTTAGCCGACTCTTTGATTATAAATAGAATTAAATACTGAATGATATACTGGATGGAATAGTCTCTAAATACATCATTCTTCTCATGACTGTGTGCATGTGGGGGCCTACGGTAACCAGAGCAGGCTTGGAGAAAAGTTGCTCGTGCAACTGTAAACACTACAAAACAAAACAACTACAAAAATGCTAACACCGCACTGGTAGCCTACTATGAGGAAGCTCTGTATCAGTTCAGATTAGTACTCTGCGCTTGAATCGATTCGCTACTTCGCTAGATAGATTTCTATTTAATATTTAAATGAGCCATGTGTTCGCATTCGCTATAGCTAGTAATGTTAGCTAGCTAGCTAGCTAACACCGAGGCTAGAAGAATAATGTGTAAAATAGGAATTGCAGTATAGATGTTAGATTTGCCTCCGGAGTTAGTTGGTTGCAACTTGCACAAGAAAACCTAGCTCGCCTAGTCAAACAATCATAAAGTGCACCAATTACACAAAACCAAAAATGAACATGTACTGGGGCAAATAGCTTACCTACCTGAAGTAAGTGTATGGTAGCCTAGTAGTTGCTTGAAGTTGGCTAACTGTTAACTGCTAACATTGAGTGGAGTGGGAGCTTCAGTGACAGCTTGTGCCTGGCCTGCCTATCAAAGAAGTGTAAGCGCGCGCGGCTGTGCTGTTCACGGAAGGGCACATGCACAGGAATAGTAGGGGCATAAGGGGCATTTCTGCGACCTATATTCATTCTAATTTTATTCTGTCCTGACATCTTTCAACTAGACAGGGCAGTCTATGCGCAGCATGAACTTAATAATTCATTTTTTAAAAAAAACCTTGAGCTTAAAAGGGCACTTTGTTGTACGAGGGCAAAAAGGGCAGGGGCTAAAGCACCTTTTCAGGTCTATTTGTGCACATGCCTGTGTGGTATAGTGTTTTTTGTCGGTATTTATTGCATTGTTAATGTGCCTGACATTCCGGAAACCTGCCCGTGAGGTTTCGGTGACGTGTGCGCACTGTGCGCCTGTCAGCCAAACTTCCACTACACCAGCTGTGCTCCGCCTGTGGCAGTAGACCTCCATGTCAAGTGTGTAAACGTTCATTACGCCTTTGCACAACACATTTTAAAGGCGAGGACAGGGGCTCATTTGATTGGTTTAAAGTGAATCGGCTGTGTCAAACCCACTCCACGCCTTCTCTCCTCCCTTGCACCGGTAGGAGGAACGGTGGAGTACTTGCGCCACCGAGCACAGCGTGCCAAAATTGCAAAATCCTCTTGGCCACAAGAGGATTGCGCTGTGCCCCCACCTCACCCGGTCTGCGAAAATAGAGCCCAGAGAGTTTTGGTAAACTTCACTTTGATTGGGCAAACCTTTCTGACTGGATTTCTCTTAGTCTACCTCTTTGGTATCCATGGTGGTTACGTTTTAGAAAGACTTTTTAGAAAGACTATTTCTATGCGTTGTAGTAATATAAGAAGTGTGCAGATTCAGCTCTGCTTTTCTTAGGTCCCTTCTCGCTGCGATAACAAGCTCCACCATGTTCACAACATCTTTGCTCAGATGAGGAGCCGTGTGCTGAGAGTGCAGATGAAGCCATGCACGTCCAATTTTTACTGCATGCTGCTCACTGAACACACGCTGCTAATGCACTGACCTTACATGCTGTTCAGAGAATGTACATTTTGTTCTCATTTTCAGCCCTCAGAGCTGCGTGGAGAGGTCATTTTCATGTGAAAGTATGTCTGTTCAGGTCTACTCTCACCACTGAAGAAATAAAGGCAGCAAAGGCAGCTTCAGTACAAATGGATGAGAAAAGCAAACCCAACAGATGCATGATGGGATACTTCTCTGATGTTAGTAATGCACATCATTCAGAGACAGAAACTTGGAGGCTACAAAAAAAAAAAAAAAGACAAGAGATGTCATGGGAGGGAAAATGTGCCTCTCCCCAGACATCAATCCACCAGAGTGAACACAGACACTCAAAGATGACTTCAATCTCTATCTCGCTCTGTTTCCCTGCCTGCCCTTTTCACTCTGGCTCACACACACACACACACACACACACACACACACACACACACACACACACCCTCGTACACACACACACACTTAAAACTGCTCTGAGGGTCAGGAGACAAAGGAGTGCCAGACACAAGAGCTTTCGGAAAAACGGCAATCAAGATGGTTCAATAAAATGCTTCTAGCAAGTTCTGACTTTTTGCATGCTCCTGAGATGTTAGGGGGAGCAACGTGTGTGTGTGTGTTTCAGGTTATTTGAGTGCACATGAGCATAAGTCTAAATAAAACAAAATAAGAATACAAAAAAAAAATAGATACAATACCTCATTAAAAGTGGGCAAACTCAAAAACACTTAAAAGCAAGTTTATAAAAACTATTTGAACACAGATGTGCGCAGATGTATATTTAGACGAAGCGTGAGCCCTTTGATCAGCTGAGGGGAGTGGGAGGTAAATGTTGGAGTGGGCAGCAGAGACTTTGGTACAAGTCATTATGTGTGGCGAAGCAGCAGTGTGTTGTTTCTAATGATGGGGCAGCGGGGTAAGAGGCACTGCAGCCCTGTTGTGCTCATGGCTCTTGTGCTGCTAATTTTCTGTTGGAGACATCCAAACTTGTCAAATCCAATTAGAGCATACATTTAGTGGCTCTGAATTTTTGAAATTATCGGATTTGTCTGATGGAGGTGCTACCATTACGCTTAAAAAACATCCTGCAAAACAAGTTTTTACTGTACATTTGCCACTGAATGGTCCACAGACTTATGGTTAGCATTAAGAGTAGCACTACAGGTTACTCTGTATTTACATCATTTTCCATCACACAGTTCATCCTGATCTAAATCTCATCCACTGCTTGTGTTTTACTTGCCACCGGACACTTCAGAGCTCAGCCACAGAGGAACAGCACGTGTGTGTCCATGTCCAGGCGACTTCCACTTAAAGAACGGGTTTGGTGTTTTTATAAGGACATTGCACACGTCCTTTTGAGAGCAGGAAACCCAGTGTTAGAATTCCTGTTCTGTTATTTGTTTCTACCTACTTGGTCATTATATCCACAGAACTAATAATCATTTATCAAAAATCACTCGAACAGTCATCCCTAGAATATTATCACAATATCAGTTGATAAAAGATATTGTGTGTTTTTTGTCCAAATTGCCTGAATAACTCCCATTCACAGCTTCTCCATCAGCATATTTCACTACACAGAGGACAGTCAATGTGCTGAGGAGGACTTAAATATCTTTAAATATCTTTATGAGCTCAAAACTGTTTCCAAAGTGTTGTTTTTTTTTTGTTTTTTTTTTGTTTTTTTTACTGGCAAGGGCCACACCATCACCACAAGAGGCGTTTAAAGGTTTATTGATTTTGAGAGTGAGATGATGTGTGGAGCAAACGATGCTTGGATCAGGCGGCTTGTAGATATTTGGGTTTGCGGGCTGCGTTTTGGAGAAGCTTTGAATCAGAATTCGCTGCAGCTTCCGGGCTCAGTGGACCCCGCTCAGGACCCGGTGGGAGAACGGAGAGGGGAACACGATAGAGAAACAATGAGAACAGAAGAGAAGGGGGTTTAGGAGGGTCTATGAATGTTGGAAGTGGAGTAGCTGAGGCTTCGTCCTGCTGCTCAAACTGCTTCAATAATTTGACACTTTACCCAACCATAATATTGATTTTTTTGTGTTTGTGCTTGTTAGGGTTGACAATGCACTCCTATAGGCAGACAGACTGGCCCTGAAGGTTGAATTAGGTGCAAATAGAGATCACTCAATCCCCAAACCCACAACATCATCGCCCCTTAATGAGATTTCATGCGATTGGACAAACTATTTTCCTCTTAATGGGTGGGAAAGTGATGCATGGACGCTGGAAGAAAACGCCGCTCGGATTCAATCAAAAGGGAGGACCAAAATAGCTCCGACAAATTAGCTTCGCGTAGAGGACGCAGAGGTTGTGTGTGAGAGCGTGGACACGGGTTATGGACATGCAGAAAGCTGCTGCTGTCACTGTGACACGTATCAGTCGTGATGTGCTAGTCTGAGAAAATAAATCAATCTGTCTAAATCAGGTGACTTTGAATGGATAGATTAATTTTTATGTGTACAAGAGATTGACACAGTTACCAGAAAAGTATTTAGTGAGTAGCTGGCTCCCCCTTTTGCTTCAGTACCACCTCAGTTCTCCTTGTTCTGCTGTCACACTGCATCCTGGACCATTACAGTGATTTTGAATATTTGGCTCATTTTACATTGCAACAGACAATTTTGTAAACCACATGGGGGTACAAAAGATTTCACCTCGTACAATTAAAATCCCTTGAGTTTTACATTTTAGTTTTTGGTTGAAACACCCGCCTCATAATGTTCTGCTTGTGTGGCTAACAAAGTTATTCATAAAACACAGAGCTGATAATTGGCTGTGAAAAGCAAATGTTTCCCCTGGGACTATTTTCCCTGGCAAAGAGACCATTTCACTCCGTCCATCAAAAACACGACAGTGCTGCTGCTTTTAGGAAAACTAACATGGAAGACTTTATTACAGTCATGGAGTACTGGTGTGAAAAAGTCTGAAGTCTCTGAAAGTTCATTTTCATATTGTCGTGGAATGAATGGAAACCCATGGCTGGATAAAAGGGAGTAAATAATGATACTGGAGTTCTAAAATAGGCTTTGCTTGCTTTGGGAAAACATTTGTAGAAAAATTACATATATACATTTTGAGGGTCTTATGCCAAACATAGAAAGTCACTGGTATAGTCTTTTAAGAACAGAGCAATTGATTGTGAATTTGCTTAAAAAAAAAGACATGATGATTCATGATGGGCTTAGATGGAGCCAAAAGGGGTGTAAATGGGCAGCTGATTTATTTTCTTTGCTCTCTCCCCTAAAGTTGTGTTCACATTTCATCCTCTCCTGCAAACCGGTCCCTGTTCTGGTGCAGAACAGTGCGGGGAAACTTCCTCTTGATGCGATGCCACCGGTCCCTGGTGTACATACGCCGCACGCCCCGCCTTGTGTGTGAAACATGTAGTGTGGGCGTCGACGGCTTTGACATTTCAAAGCATGAGTGCGCTGCTGCTGGCATGGCAGGGACAACACCGGAGAGCATGTCTGTGTGTGTGCAGGGCCATCCCAGCAGGGAGCTGGGATGGCCCTGCTGATTATAGATGATGTTGGTTCAAAGAGTGGCAAAACAATCAAGACATACTGGCAGAACAAATCAGTGTTTTGGGCTTTTACTGTAACCTGTTAATGTTCTCCATGGCAACCACATGCTAGTGGGGGGGCGGAGGGCAACGAGGAGCGGACAGCTATTTCTGTAGGCTCGAGTAAGCAGCGCTCTATGACTAACTGAACTCCATGATGGGAAGATGAATGATGTACATATGAATCTTTGCAAAAACAACCCGCCTCCCACTCTCTCTCGCTCTCCCTTCCTCTCAGGTTCACCCAAAGTTCATGCTTAATCCATTCAACACTATAATTAGACTGAAGCTCATTTGCATACAGCTCATATGGCCCTTGATTTGACATCTGGATGGATAGCTCAGCATCACACTCATTTGCTTTGATTTCATTGTTCGGCAGTGTTATATTGATATGGTCTTGTTTGGTTTTTGCTCCAGTATCTGTTCAGCTTTTTGTCATCAGGATGATCTCAGATTATATAGATTCATTGTGGCATTTCTCATCTGAAGCTGACAGATTGAGTTACCGCTATGCTTTATATTAAACCTCAATAAAAATGTTCACACAATTCGCATAACCTCACTGGCACGATATCTCTAGGCCATTGTGACGGATGGAAGGTTATGTGGGTGTGTGTGTTCTGCCAAACGAAACATGGTTATCTCGAGCTGGCCGACGGTCAGGCTTATTATTGAGACTGTTGGTTGTGTTTAGCCACAACTTTTCCAACACATTCTCCCCTCACAACACCACCACCGTCACTATGGAAACAAGGAATGTCATGCCTGTGTCAATGAGCGGATAATTATCATCGTCATAATCGTATTTATTCTCGACAGTCTTTACGCAAAGCTGCCAGACTTAATCACGTGTCATTTAAGAGTTAAGTGCATCTGCCATTTTTACTTAGAGTTGCTACAAGAGGTCTACTTACTTCATCACCTTTGTCACCATGCTGTGGTGGGCTCGAGTGTTAGCATGGCACTTACCGTCACTGAGGGCTGTGAATCTTTGGCTGAACAGCAACTTGATTTGCTGTTCAGCTGTTCAGCAAATCAAGTCAGTGACATATAAATGATATGTCACTAGTAAGCGATTGAATTTATCTGATTTGAACATTGATTGTCTATTTTCCTGTAAATGTCCCCTCAGGTAGCTTTAAAGATAGAAATTTTTTGTTGTTGTTGTTTTTACATATTGTATGACAATTTTACAAACATTTTGTATCAGCTGGATGCAGCACTTCATTAAACAACATTGCACTTATATCGAGTGAGATATTTAAACCCGAGATGCAATTGTTTTATATATAACATATAATAAGACATGATCAAGACTTGTTCACTTGTGTCACAAGTAAAAAATTGCTTGTTCCATTGGCAAAATTTGTTTCTTGTTTCAAACTAATTTTCACTAGTTTCAAGTAAATTTTCACTTGAAACAAGTGAAAATTGTCTAAAGACAAGTAATTTCTGAGCTGATCATGTCTTATTTTAAGTGTAATGAGATATTTTGACCAGAAATAAGACATTTTTACTTGAAATAAGACAAATAATCTTGGTAAGATTTTGACTTTTCGCAGTGTGGCTGCAGCATTTTTTATTTTACCTACTAATTTCCCCCAGTGTTCAGTGGTCTGGTTTGTAGTTGTTGTCTGTGTTGAACTACTTTATGCGGTAATCCAGTTGTAACATATCCCGTTGTTGAAAAGCTCTGATGCCACTTGGTCAGCTTCACAGAGCGATCTCTTTAGTTCATTTTCAAATTCTTCATACATCTGAGACACATTCTCATGAAATACCGCAGCTTTGTCACGCCCCTTTTGCGTCTGACACCGACACCAAACGTACCGTTCAGGATGAGATGCATCGGGCTTTCTCGCTTTTATCCTGTGTCAGTGTCATGAGGTTTGGTTTAGAAAAACAAAACCACTTGGTTAAGGTTAGAGAAAGGTTAGGTTCAGGCATAAACACGTTAACTGGACACAGTCTTGGTCGCTGTGGCTTACACACTCACCATCCATCCTGACCACATCCCTTCATGGACTTTCTCGCCCTTTATACTACATCCCCATCCCCCGTGTCTCCTACTGATGTCAAAGGGTGCCTTTGGCTTCTAAAGGGTGAGAGCTGTGGCATTTGACGCCCTGGGAATTAGAAAGGGCTGTCTGGGACATTTATCAAACTTTCAAAAAAAAAAAAAAAAGAACCTGTGTCAGGGAGAAATACTACACACTACACAACTCTTCTCCAGGCTGGCATTTCTAGTCTAACAGTTTCCCTGACTTTGGATTTTAGCAAAAGCTTTTGATGGCTCTGGATTTCAGGTATGGTGGATAGAAACTCCATGTTTGCAAAAATCGTACAGATCTAGGTTCAGACTCTCATGAGTGCGGGTAAGGTCATGTTTGGGGTTAAGTTAAGGTTAAGGTTAGTGCAGTGGCAAACGCTACTGTGCTGAATCAAGTTCACATGTGCGAGAGTTTTGCAAATCTAGGGTTACCATCTAGACACGACCAAATGTGTCAGTCAGCCATGTTGCTGTTTGGTTTGTTTTTCTAAGAATCAAGAATAAATCACTTCAAAGCACTACAGTGTTAACACAGTATTAATGTTAACTGCTAAATGATGCTCACTTGTTATAAAATATCAGTAAATGCTACACCTTAATGCAAGCAAGGGGACTGGCCAGGACGATAAGCCAAGGAAGCTCAGAAAATTCAACAGTATTTTTAATGTCATTCTGTCATTTGACTAAACTGACAAGAATGACTGTGACTACATTTATTTGAAGTGCCTCAAGTATATAACTAAAATCTGACTAAAACAAAAAATATGTCAAGAGATGATGAAATGATGAAATTCAAAATTAACACTGGTGGCAACTCTACATCTTTACAGAAATTATATCCCCAAAAATGATGAAAACACCAGCATATCCACCGCATCCTCCACATCCACCGCCGCAGATCCAGGCTGTAAGCATGAAACTTTAACTCTTCATTTATTCCTAATTTGCTCTGCACATTCATGACTCATATAGAAAGGACCCTATTCATTTTGCTGACCCCATGGCCTTTCCTCTAGCGCCACCTTTAGGCTCAACACTCACTTTCGCCAAACTTTTTCTCAGCCATAAGCTGCCATTAACCTCCACCTCCTGAGACCCCAGCAGCTCAGACGCAGACGATCCAGAGTCACTGACACGACAAATGTGAGTTCTGTCTGGTGGGTTTTGCCTTGAGGCGGTGTTATTCTGTCTTCTGAGTAGCTGGATTAGTTGCTTCATTGAGAGAAGCTGAGAAGTGGTCTGCGTTAGTCAGACGTGGTGGGCGGCGGTGACTAACACGGACAATATGGGGGAGTTGGTGAAGAACAGTTGTTAGGGCCGTTTGATTAACTCGGTTTCTTGTGTTTTACAGCTGGCCCCGGCACTGCCATGACGCCCAAGACGCCACGCAGCGAGCTCATGGCAGCGGACGGCAAAATGAGAGGAGTGTAATATCAGTCAAAAATAATTAATGACCAAGATGTGCGTTAAAAGTGAGCAAATGAACAAGATGTGCTCTAACGGGAAAGAACTTCACATCCTAATAAAGACGGGAGGAAATGAGGACCTACTAGTTTAACTTCATAAACCTGTGGATTAGATGTGGGATTCCACCTGGGAATATGATTAAGGTGTGTGTGTGTGTGTGTGTGTGTGTGTGTGTGTGTGGCTGCATAAACTACAGTCAGCAGGGACAAAAGAGTACAGCAGGCATAGAAGAAACAATTATAAAACCCCCTATGTCTGGAGGAGTCTTTCAACTATAGTGCTGTTCAGTTACTTTAGAACGTATTATGAATTTCCACATGATGTTTCTGTGATTCACCTCCTTTTATTTGTTTCCCCACTCCTCACTTAATCATGTCCTTGTAGCCTCTCATTATATTTCAGCCATTGCAGAGTTTCTCTTTTCATTTAACCTTCCTTTCATTCTTCTTCTTTTTTTCTCTCTTGTTGTCTTAGAGACATTCCTTTCTGCCCTTGGCATACTGGATGTTGACGATCACTTTGTAAGTTCAGCAAGAAAAAAGCATTCACATGAAAGTAGCCAATTAAAAAAAAAAATTGAATGTAAGAGAAAAGCAACCAGCCAGCCTGAAAATGAAAAGCGGCTTCATGAAATGGCCGGCTTCTGCTCTGCAGTATCTGTCTCCGGCAGTCAGAATCGGTCTTTGAGAAATTTTAGCTCTCGAACCGCCGAATAGTGCAACGACATTGCTGGAATAATTGTGCAAAACTACAAATGGTGCCAATTTGCAGTGCAGTCAGACAGTTCTGGGAAACACATCATTAGATTGATAACTTCTTGAACAATCATTCATACTTTCCTGGTCAGACAGATGCTTCATGCCATATTATATAACTCTTACTTGCATGGCTGTAAGCAGCGATGAGGACACCGAGGTCCAGACCTTTTGACTTTTCCCACCAGGTTATACCCTAATTATGACATTCAGTGTCACATCCACCACGGCTTCCTGTGGTTTTTATATAGTAACCACAATTTTACTATGGCACTTTAAGGTAACTGTCCTAACTAAAGCACTGCTGTGGTTCCTCCGGTCATGCAGCCAGTCAACACCACAATGGCCTCAATGCCAGTGGAAATCTTTTGAAATTTCCATAATTTTACAATTTTACAGTTTTACAGTTTTACATCGATTTCATTTCAGTTTACAATTCTGTAATAGCAGTAGTAATAATAGTAATAGTTCAGTTACTTTTTATTTAAAACGCATGTTATAGCGTTTAACCCCACTGACCGCCATAGTGTCTGCTCTGTAAGTGCTGAACACTGCCTCTGATGGCCAAAAGACTGTATTGCATCCATTTTTCTGTCTCACAGCAGTCAGTGGTTGTACCTTGGCTTTCACCATGGTTTTAGTTTCTGCCAAAAAAAAAAAAAAAAGAGAGAGAGAGAGAGCATGTGAGCTACGATGTCTTGTTTGAAAAGTGAAGGAGTGAGAAGAGTCTGATAAAGTGAAAAGACATTAACAGAGCGATGAAACAACAACTGAGTGATGGAATGATGAAAAACAGACAAAGGCGTAAATTGAACACTAGGAACTGGTTCAGTAAAACACTTTCTTTTAATCTGTGTTAACATTTTTACACTTGATGCTCTGAATATGAGGTTTGAAGTCGGGTGAAACAAAAGGCTCTTGTTGCAACAACATCAATCAGTCCAGTAAAGAAAGTTCTTCGAGTTCCTGATGGTGAAACTGTACAGAATATGTCATGAAACTGGTGCTCATTTTAAGGAACAGGAACAGAACTAAACTGAACTGAAGACAGGACTTAAATACACAAGGGACTAATCAGATAAGCAGACACACCTGGGGAAGGGGCTGGAGCACAAGACCAGAGGGAAACACTGGGAGGGATCAGGACAACCAAGGATGATCACACAGACTCAGGGCAGGTGTGGAACTGGGAGGAGCAAACCAGACACAGGTGAGACCACTGATGGGAGTGACGCCGCAGGGCAAAGGAAACTACAACAAATCACACAGGAAAACTCAGAGAAACAAAGGTTGAGTATAAACCAAAAGTCCAAGACACCAGAAACTCATAACCATGACATTCAGAGGGTTAGGGTTACTGTGAGTGTTTGCCGCAGAATGCAAGCTCAACCAGCCGCCTCGTGCCTCCATGCGTCCCCTTTCTGCCTCACGTCGGGCTCCGAGGTTTTCCAGCTCAGACGCTGTTGTTGTAATTCAGTTGAGTTTTTTAAAAATGAGGGAGCAGATGAGAACAAAACATGAGAAGCAGATGTGCAGTCCATAACCAGTCTCTCTTCTTCTGCACTAAATTGGGGTATATATACATATATATATATATATATATATATATATATATATATATATATATATATATATACATATATATATATATATATACATACAGTACAGGCCAAAAGTTTGGACACACCTTCTCATTCAATGCATTTTCTTTATTTTCATGACTATTTACATTGTAGATTCTCACTGAAGGAATCAAAACTATGAATGAACACATGTGGAGTTATGTACTTAACAAAAAAACATGAAATAACTGAAAACATGTTTTATATTCTAGTTTCTTCAAAATAGCCACCCTTTGCTCTGATTACTGCTTTGCACACTCTTGGCATTCTCTCCATGAGCTTCAAGAGGTAGTCACCTGAAATGGTTTTCACTTCACAGGTGTGCCTTATCAGGGTTAATTAGTGGAATTTCTTGCTTTATCAATGGGGTTGGGACCATCAGTTGTGTTGTGCAGAAGTCAGGTTACTACACAGCCTATACAGTGGTGTGAAAAAGTGTTTGCCCCCTCCCTGATTTCTTATTTTTTTGCACATTTGTCAATCTTAAATGTTTCAGATCATCAAACAAATTTTGATATTAGACAAAGATAACCAGAGTAAATATAAAATACGGTTTTTAAATGATGATTTCATTTATTAAGGGAAAAAAGCTACCCAAACCTACCTGGCCCTATGTGAAAAAGTAATTGCCCCCCTAACCCTAATAACTGGTTGTGCCACCCTTGGTGGCAACAACTGCAATCAAGCGTTTGCGATAACTGGCAATGAGTCTTTTAAATCACTGTGGAGAAATTTTTACCCACTCTTCTTTACAGAAATGTTTTAATTCAGCCAAATTGGAGGGTTTTCAAGCATGAAAGGCCTGTTTAAGGTCATGCCACAGCATCTCAGTTGGATTTAAGTCTGGACTTTGACTAGGCCACTCCAAAACCTTCATTTTGGGTTTTTTAAGTCATTCAGAGGTGGACTTGCTGGTGTGTTTTGGATCATTGTCCTGCTGCATAACCCAAATGCGCTTGAGTTTGAGGTCATGAACTGATGGCCGGACATTGTCCCTCAGGATTTTCTGGTAGAGAGCAGAATTCATGGTTCCATCAATTATGGCAAGTCGTCCAGGTCCTGAAGCAGCAAAGCAGCCCCAGACCATCACACTACCACCACCATGTTTGACTGTTGGTATGATGTTCTTTTCATGAAATGCTGTGTTGGTTTTACGCCAGATGTAACGGCACGCACACCTTCCAAAAAGTTCAACCTTTGTCTCATCAGTCCACAGAATATTTCCCCAAAAGTCTTGGGGATCATCAAGATGTTTTTTGGCAAATGTGAGACGAGCCTTTATGTTATTTTTGGTCAGCAGTGGTTTTCGCCTTGGAACTCTCCCATGGATGCCATTTTTGCCCAGTCTCATTCTTATTGTTGAATCATGGACACTGACCTTCACTGAGGCAAGTGAGGTCTGCAGTTCTTTAGATGTTGTTCTGGCTTCTTTTGTGACCTCTTGGATGAGTTGTTGATTCACTCTTGGAGTATTTTTGGTAGGCCAGCCACTCTTGGGAAGGGTCACCACTGTATCACGTTTTCTCCATTTGTGGATAATGGGTCTCACTGTGGTTCACTGGAGTCAAAAAGCCTTAGAAGTGGCTTTGTAACCCTTTCCAGACTGATAGATGTCAATTACTTTGTTTCTGATCTGTTCTTGAATTTCTTTAGATCGCAGCATGATGTGTTGCTTTTTGAGATCTTTTATCCTACTTCCCTTTGTCAGACAGGTTCTATTTAAGTCATTTCTTGATTCAACAGGTCTGGCAGTAATCAGGCCTGGGTGTGGCTTGTGAAATTGAATTCAGCTCTCCAAAAAAATGTGGTCAATCACAGTTAATTCATGATTTAACAAGGGGGGCAATTACTTTTTCACACAGGGCCAGGTAGGTTTTGATAGCTTTTTTCCCTTAATAAATGAAATCATCGTTTAAAAACTGTATTTTATATTTACTTGGGTTATCTTTGTCTAATATCAAAATTTGTTTGATGATCTGAAACATTTAAGTGTGACAAACATGCAAAAAAATAAGAAATCAGGGAGGGGGCAAACACTTTTTCACACCACTGTATATATATACATAAATGTTGGGGCACCTGGTATGGCTGGGACTTTGTTTGTGTAATAATGAATTCCCAAAACAAAATATGCAACCAGTGTCATCGAATGCTCCTGTTAAATCATTCTTTCTTTTTGTTATTATGAATAAGCCAACTCATTACTCCCATATTTTTCTCAGGGCTCTGCTGGATACTGCAGTTGAAATTCTGTGCAATCTAAAAAGTTGCTCTTTAAGCACAGCTGACTTATTGTTTGTTGTAAACACTGGAAGGTTTCAGTTCTTTCACAGGTATTGGTATCGACTACTGAGTTTCTGGTACTGTGACAACCCCAGTCTACACTGCAAATGTCAAGCCCTGCGTCAAGTCAAATGTAAACAAACCGTGGACTCCAGTTATGTGACTTTGTAAAACAGCTGAGCTGCCCCATCTGCTGTCAGGACGTCCACTCTCACTGTGGAGCTTTCTGTACTCTGTGGAGCTCGCTATTCTCTCTGGAGCTTTCTGTTTTTGCTTCAGTACACATAAGCATCAATTTGGTTCTGATCTTGTTCTGTTTTGTCTCAGCTCTCAACAATTTGTCTGGGTTTGTAAAGTCAGAGCAAAGATCTTGTGGTCAGAGCCCGGCTAAGTTAAGTTTTTGATCAGAAACAAAGGCGTGTCAGTGTGACGGGAGAGTGGGAAAAAGAAAAATCCCAGAAGTAAACACTGACTTTGTCTGCCTTGCTGATATCTGTCTGACCCAACCAACAAGCTGGCCGACAGCTCCCACACGGCTTTTGTTGCTTTTGGTTTTGTTTAAATCTTCCGCTGTGTGAATCAACCCAAACCAAGTAAGCGGTGAAACCAAGGATCAACTTTTCCACTGTCCACAGCAAACAGCCTCTCTGTGTGAACGCGGCCTCAGATGAGACAGCGGAGGGTTCAAGGTTTAGCCTCACTGACGCCGTTGCAGTGATGAAAAGGAGCGACAAGCCGCACTAACAGGAGCTGTGGCAGTCATTTTAACACCATCCGTGACTGACAGCAGAAAAGTCTGTGCCAAGCATGATGTTGAGTCATTAGCCAGTTGTATACTGCAAGTTAATAATAGCGTTGTCATGGACACTGGCAATTATTTTCTCAGTTATGTCTATTCCTCTGCTGCCGACGTCAGTAACACTGCAAGACTCTGTGCTGGCATTACGTCTGTGGAGGAAAGCAGTCTTCATCTCTTAGTCACTATTAATAAAAGAAAAAAGTAAAAGCATATATTAAGTGATTCAGCGTTAAGAGAGGTCCAGCATCTGTGGTATGTCCACATTTCCTTGCTTAGTGGAAACTGCATCAACAAGTATAAGATTGTGCTTGCTTCCATTTTTCTCCTCTCAGTACTGACCGCTGGCTGTTATTGATCTGCAGTGCAGCCTGCTGATGTATTGGAGCTGGGGGAAACTGTGTGGCTGTGCACTTTGAGTGCTGAGCATCAGCAGATGCCAGCAGTTTATGGAGAGGTCTGGAGGTCCGCTTCCCTCCACAATGATTTCTCTCCTGTTTTCAGCCCAGACTCGCCGCTTTCTCTCTCACTTCATTATTTAAAGTTTGTGTTGGGCACCATGTGGTCAGAGCAGGCATTCATTTGACGAGGACTATTCAAAGAACTGAAAACACTCCAGCCATTAGTGGCCTCGCTACTTGCTCTCTTGCTGCTGAGTGAGTGGTTCACGTTTCCGGGGAAAGTCAACATGTGTGTTCTTCAGCTCTGCTCTGCTTTACATTCCCAGAGACCTGCGCAGCGACGGGCGGTGTTTTAATTCCATTTGAGTATCTCGTAATTTGTATTTGATCAGTCTGAAATCACTTGAGATCATGGCAGTACTTTTTTGTAGCTCCGTGAAGAGGTGTCAGACCAGGGGTGTCATGCAAACCAAAATTTTGGGCACAAGTCACAGGCTGCATGAAGTCTAGAAAAAAATGAATGATGTGATTTCTTGCAATTTGACATAGGTATATGTATACATTCAAAGACTTCAAGGTTGGAGGTTTTTTGAGGTATTAGATAATTAGGTTAATACGTGTGATAACATAAAATGTCCATAACTACATTTTATACCAGGAATAAAATAGAAGAGAAGAAAAAATTAATATGTGAACAATCCAGATACTAAAAATCTAATTTCAGACACAGAAGCTAGGGTGGGCAGTCGAAGAAGAAAAAAGTAAATAAATACATTAATAATTTATGAGTAATTAAATGCAATGGTTTATTTTGAGTCATTTTATTAGGATGCATTCATATTTTGTGACATGCTAGATTCTGCCCAGTACGACCAGCGTGGAACACGCAGCAGCTCCAGCAGATCAGGTGACCTTTCAGTTCCAGTCTCACGGCGAGGAGCTGCGTCTCCCAGGTAAATACACTGCACTGCACTTTCCACTGCGTCGCTTTCATATGAATAAAAAGCCCAAAGGAAGGTCGAAGGAAAGGACGTTTCCTTCCTTATGAATCTGAATCAACCCTGAATCCGTCTCTCTCTCTAATCAAGTGTGGAAGTATCTCCGTCTGCAGAACAGTTGTCTGATAGATTCTTATTAAAATGTATTTCTCATTCAAAGGCCATATCCGGCTATGATAGAGATTCTTCCTCTCTCGTCTTTTTCAGTCCATTCTGCAGACTTCCACTGAAGATGAATTAATTAGAATGCAATCACGGCCGCTATCTTCTGTGTGCCACTTCCTCCTGAATATGAGGCAGGACACATCTTAAACCTGTCCGCAGTGCATCTCTCATTAGCCTTGTTGAGTGCAGAGCAAGAGAGAACGATAATAATAATAATAATAATAAAACAGAAAGCGAGAGCGGGAGGAACTTAAGATAAAGCCCCTTTTCATTAAGTTTTCCATGAAGGCCAAGGAGTAGCAGCATGGAGGCACTCGCTTGTTTCCACTGGGAGACACTAACACCCCTGACTCCTGCAGCCCAGGAGGGATTCCCGTTGCATGGTGGGTAGAGATGGGATTTATGGCTCTTTGAAGGGAGCCGGATCTTGAGGATCCATTCCTTTCAAAGAGCCGTTCAAAAGACTGGCTCATTTTTATATTTATTTATTTTTAACCCATTAAGACCTAAACATTAAACATGAGACTAACAGGGTGGTATCAGACTGTACTGGAAGGAGAGTGTGGGTTAATATTTCGATCAGAATCATTCAAACTTTGACATCCCATATATATTCTATTGGTGTGATATCTGAGTTTGAATTATCCTGAAATGATGATAATTTCATTAGGCAATGGTCTGTGTGCTCAAAAAAATACCATATTGACCCGCATGAAAGACGACCCTGATTTTAAGATGACCTCTCTTTTTCAAGACCCTTTTTTGGAAAAATACTTTTTATATGAACAAAATCTTGTTTGAATAAAAAAGCCACTGGCTGGCATCAGGCGATAGGAGTAGTAACATGGAAGGGCACAAGCCAGTAATTTCGCCTAGGGCGGAAACATAGGCAGAACCGCCACTGCTGGCCAAACAAGTCACACACATGACTCCTTCTTCTTTCTTTTTGTTCACAACATTCAAAAATGACCAAATACACTGAAATTAATGGATACAGAGTGAATTAAAGCAAAAAACAAAGAAATTGGGAACTGGCTCGTTCATTTCAAAGAGCCGTTCAAAAGAATCGACTCGTTCGCGAACAACCCATCACTAATGGTGGGATATTCATATCATGTGGTGGAGCATGGTAATGACGGCCTCCTGTGCGCATGTTTGTGTTGCACATTTACACAGATCCTTTACATAATAATGGATAATGGATTTCACTAAAGTCATATATGAACCCTCTCTTAACTTACGACCACTATACAACCATGATTACATATTATAATAAATATATCTGATATATTTATTCATATTTCATATCATTTCTTCAACTATTTAAGTTAAGTGCATTGTTATGACCCCGGCTCAGAGTTAAGTAACATAATGGATGTCAGACACATAAAAAAGAAGAATATATAACATGTTATGTTATGTTATGTTATGTTATGTTATGTTACGTTATGTTATGTTAAAAAATTATCAAATCAAATTATGGCATACAGATAAATTGATGTGTTTATCATTTATTTATTATTTTATTTATTATTTATTATTTAGTTATTTTACAGTATATGGCTTTGATGTATCAGAGGCTGGTTTTGCTGCTCTCTGTGTCCAGGCAGCTGCTATCTTTCCTGTCACACTTGACCACCTTCGTCATCGAGTCATTGGTCAAATTCTGCAACGCTGTGAAGTGTGTGTGTGTGTGTGTGTGTCTGAGTCCATGTTCTCTGCTTTTGAACTGCGGGTGCATTTCTTTAAAGTAGTAATCTACCACCCGACCCTTCATCTCCTGACCCTGTGTTCCCTTCCTTAATACCTCTCTGTGCGTCCACATGGCTGTGAGGTGTAGGGCGGTGAGGGGGGCAGTGAGGAGGACGACGAGGGGGGCGGTGAGGAGGACGCTGACGAGGACGCTGAGGAGGACGGTGTGTTCAGGCGCTGGCAGGAGAAAACTGCACGCTGGCTGCTCAGATGGAGGAGAGATTGAAAAGGCCACAGTGTGGATTAAAGGCCATGGAAGGACTCTTGATGATCACCTATTGGAGGAACACCGTCCTTTTGATTTGTCTCTGTGTTCACACAGAAGACACATACACACACACACACACACACACACACACACACACACACACACACACACACCAGTTTTGAACGGTCTGGGGTTTGAACACAGATTGTGTTACTTCTGCACTGATTTTGCTACAGCTGATATTTTGTAGTGGTATTGATTATACTTAAATTCCTCCAGAATTTTATTCTTTTCAGGGTGGAAAAACATCTGAAACACCATTTAGGACATCATGGGACACTAAAACTGAAACCGACTAATTCTGTTTCAACTATTACAACTAACATAAATAACACCACTAATAATAAACCAACATTGTGCTGATCTATGATAGATAATACTTATTATCGTTGTTGTCAGTTTGAGACCCATTCAATGTTTAACGTCTCTAAATACATGATTAACATCATTTTTTGCTTCATATTTAATGACTTTTCCCAATTCAATGAGGGCAACTGAGTAAAAATGAAATTACATGATATGTTTTCAACACATTTTGCATGCATCCGTGTTTTAGCTGTCCAAAACATAGAAGAAATATCAACATTTTAATTTGTTTGGGGTGTTTTGGATGACACTGAGGAACTATAACATGTCATTTATAATGTTCAAAAAAGGGCCCTAATTGAATTGAATGACATAAAGGAGGGAAAAACATCATTCCCACAAGAATTTTGATGCAGATGAAAATTTCATGTCAGACTGGGATAAATGGAAACCAGTGCATTTTGCCTCTTGGCCAGTTTTTTGCACATCATTACAGGATGGGAAAAGATTCATTCAATCATTTTGGTTTATACACCAAAGAATTCTGCCAGCACAAAGCTGGGTGTGCTCATGTCTTACAAAAAAGCTGGTTATCCTGGCACTGACCCGCCTGTAGACCTGGTAAAAGAAAAAAGAAAAGAAAGATGAGAATTGGGTTTTATAAAGCAGAGCTGGATAAATGCAGGGGAAACTGCTATGGTAACCAGGGTAACCTCATGAAACTGCAGCACGTAAGCACTTCATGTGACGGCCTTGAGAATTTAATCTACAGGAGGAAATATTCAGCAGTGAAGTGATGCTGAAGCGGTGCAGAATGAGGAAAGTTGGCTAATAGCAGGAGGAAAATGAGGCGGAGGAGGTGGGAGCAGAATTAACCAAACAGAGTTAGAAACTAGGGAATTGTTCATGTCAGGGGAGAGCGTGACATACAAACACTAAAGTGCAAAGCAGGTCGCGATTCAGTTATTTACCAAAGCATCACTGAAGTGTTGAGAAGTCCAGCAGCTGCAGGTGAAATGTTGCCTGATATGTTGCCATCTGAGAAACTGAAAGTTTGTCCTGATGCTGGTGATATTCAGCATGAGCTACTCTGACACACTTTGATGTTGATCCCAAATCATATCAATGTGAAGTTTGGTTGTCCAGCCTCCTTTGGACACAAAACGTGAGCGTGACTTTATGATCAAGGCCATCGTGATGCGACACATTGCCAGTCTTAGTTGCTGCTGCAAAGTTTGGTTGGGCCTAATGAGATATGCAAACTCCCAACTCCCTGACCACCGCGCCAAGGGGTGCCAACGCTTCTCATGTTCTGGACCATCAAGGCACAGGGCCACATCTGAAGTGATTTTTGTCCAAGGGACTCGGAAATGGAAAAAAGATACCTGAGGAAATGTTCTTGATTTCTTTCAAAAACAACTTTAAAAAACTTAAAAATTAACAAAAAGAAAAAAAAAAACTTGTGAAAGGATTGGAAACCATTTAAACACAAGAAACCTGTCACATTTAACCCTTTGAAAACTGAGCAAATTCACTTGATTTCTTTCTAAAACATGGGGAAAGAGGTGGTGAGAACATCAGCAAGAAATCACCTAATAATTAACAGGAAACCAGCAAAAAGCTGCAAGAAAATGACCAGAAAGCAACAAAACATACACACACAAGCATCAGAACAACCATCAGAAAATTTGTCAAAAAAAAACAAAAAACCCCCAGCAAATTCATTGCCATGAAACGTGATCTCAAACCCCAAAGTCCCTGTGAAGCCTGACCTCTACTGGTGAGACACAGGGCGCCTGGTGTTTGGTGTTTGGTTGCAGGTGATGTCACCACCAATGCATCACATTGATTTGATTTTGGGATTTAGTCACTCTTTAATTAATTTATTTATTTTGATATTTTCTAGGCTCTACAGTTCAAGGATTGTAATGTAAAGCTGATTGTTATAGTGACACCATCTGGACGGCCAATGTAATTTGAGGGAGATTTGAAATTTGAAACCTATACCTATAAGTTTGATTGTTGTACAGATCATTTTAAGGCAGATGAAGAAGAGGAAGAGCTCTAACAATAATGCCTCTTCCACCTAAAACTCTCATTGTGCTGCCAGGCTGGTAGTATTTTGCCAGTATTTTACTGCGCCTGACTTTGGCTGCAAAACTGCACTGCCATTACTTTCTCCTGAGTAATTTGGGCCTTATTTCACCCCATGAGCCGTGCTGGGGGCCTAAATCAGGCTTGGAAACCCGCCTCTGTTCAACAGACTGTAGGTGCTGAGTGTTTTAGCAGAGAGCTTTCAGCTCACTGCAACACAGGAGGCACTTTGTGCTCGGCTCACAGCTGAACCGCTTCAAATCAGCCAGTAATATACAAACCAATCACCCAGAGAGGCTGTGGGACGAGGATAAGCATGCTCTCTGTTCCACCTCATTTCACTGTGCATGTAAAAAAAAGGTAGTGATCACCAAAATGGACTCTGCAATTTACCATCCCGTAAAATAGCCGGTAATAATACATGTTTGGATCCTCATGATGCCACTGAGTTATTAGTCACAGATAATACAACACACATACATTAAATGCAGTTGTCTTATATTTGAGTTACTGAGTAGAAATCATCAGCAATTCAAATACTGGCAGCAGACACAGATATATGTTATCTGTTTGTTTGTTTGTTTTTTATCATGATATTCATGTCTCTCTTCCTGGGAAAAGTGACTGAAAATAATTTGACCATGAACAGCTGATCAGTGAGTGAATCCCATGAACAAAGGGTCCTGGACTATAATTGAAGACTATTCTGAAAATTTTTAAGACCACCTTTTTTTTTTTAATCAGAGGGTCCCACAATCAAATTTAAACCCATTTGTTGCTTCTAAATCAGATACTTGGATCAAAGTGGTGTCTTTGAAACAGTCTTGATTTGTGCTATCAGTTGATATCAAACATAACAGAGGCTTGTCCTCCATGAGTCTTTGTGCAGGTTGAACGGCTGACGGTACAAACTTTTGACCCTGAGTCTGTCACTTTTCGTCGAGCAGAACAGGGCTTTGGTCCTGAAAGTGTCACTTTGTGCTTCTGGTTAGTGTTACCGTTTGTGGAGAGAAGGCAGAGGAGTGAGAAAGGATTATTTGAGAAATAGTGAAATAGCGTCCAGATGAGATGCTTCCATCAACATTTAATTAAATGCACAGCCTTTTCTTAACTTTGTACATGATTATTTGAGCTGTGCAGGCTTCCATAGTCGCTACATGGGGTTGCACATTTCTCCATGTTTTGACTTGGAGTGCAAGTTTATCCCAACATCGGATCAAATTTCATGCACCGTGTCACTGATTTATAACTTTCATTTGCGCTCTTTTTGTGTCATATTTCCTCATGTGAAGCTGATTTCTTCATTGTAAGGTCCTACTTGTAACATTCTGTGTTTCTAAAATCAAGACTACATTTCCCATAAACCCTGTTACTTCCTGTCACAAAGATGTTGGTGCTTGTGCCCGGCCCCCCTCCCTGGTGTACACTTGAAGAGCAAGAAAAAAGGTTGATTATCATTTGATTATTATATTATTATGGATAACAGGTAATGCCTTCGGACGAGGTCATGGAACATGAAGATCACACTGTTCACTGTACCACAGTGGAGCTGGAATTACGCTGTGTTTTACTTGCAGAGTAAAACACAAAGTAAAAGTTACTTGCAAAGTGATCCTGTTTTGTGCCATAAAGCAAACTCCCTTCATGCTATAAAGCAATACTGTGGTTTCCTGCAAAATCGGACCATACACAATGCAAAATTCAGTGATTGTGTAAAAGTATGTTATGTTAATGGTAATTACACTAATGGCTCAGGATAAATTGACAGGTTGTATAAGAGTGTGGCTTTACTTGTTTGTGTAAGTGGACCAAAAAAATTCAATCACATTAAAGTTCTGGGGAATTAATTTGCCACAATGAAAGGGTTGAGTGCAGATGAGAAGTCAGTTGGTAATATGAGTCCATTCATTTGGTCTGGTGTGTTTGCTTACATAGCCTCCAATTCAGAAAGTGATCAGAAAGTTAAAGCCAAAGGTACTTTGTTTTTGTCTGCGCACTTTGCCATTGATTGCAGCAGCCTTGAATTTGTGAAAGGAAAGAGAGACAGCTCTGCACGCTGCTGGAAAAGCTGAGCTGATGATTCATTCAGCCTTTCTTCATGAGTGAACATTAAACATAACAGCACACTAGAAAGTTTCTTATGAAAGAAGAAGTGATTTGGGTGGGTTTAGAGAGTCAAGGACTTCCACTCGATGAGAGTTGCTGTGTAGGTGCTAAAAGCAGAAGAATGAAGCCAGAAGGAGGGGGAAAAAATCACTCTTCTTCAGTGTCTGTCAGGACATTTTTTTTTTATTTCCCATGCATAGTTTGGACAAGAGTGTAGTGGAACTTGAAATGAAATTAATATTTAAAAAAAAAAGAAGGAAAAGAAAAAAAAATAAACAGTCTGACATTCATTGTAATTTTCTCCATTATTGACTCATCGGAATCATTCACAAAAAATGTTTTCAACTTAAAGTTTTACATGAGAGGGTTGAAAATTTTCAAAAAGTCCTTCAAAGTAGAACAATGATGGGTTTAGTACGAGGAAAAGTGCTGTATAAACATAAATATATTACAAAAAAGTCCCTAAAGCTAAAACATTCAGCACATTTTTATACAACACAGTGCAATAAAAAAAGGGTTAATTCAAAAGATGGTTTTCCAGCACTGAGTTCCTCAATCTGTGAAAAGCTGACACTGCTCTCTCTTGCATCTTCTCTCTCCCTTTAAGAACCGAGAGACAGACCAACACGACTGTAAACACTCACAAGATGGGACTGGTACCCTCCATTAATGCTTCTCCTTCCCTGTTAAAAACCCTCCACTTTTACGTTTGCTTTCCAGTTTTGGGGACAGACACGTCGGGTGAACACAGCAGGGGTCTGGTTCCACAGTGGAGCGGGTGGGAAGCAGGACGGGGGAGTAAATGATTACATGTAACAGGAGTACAGTGATCTAATGACAAAAATGGCTGACTGTAACCCGTAACAGGTAATGTAAAAATTGGACTGCAGATATTTTTTGAAAACACCTCGCAACCAACTTACTTTTCCATCTTTTGAATGATTGACAGCAACGAAGGATAACAAGTCGTTTGGAAATCAGAATGAATTGTTTAACTGCATATTCAGAGGAATTTTGGAGACAAGTCTTGCAAACGCACCTAAACGCACCTGTGTGTTTTCATGGATTAGCCCCTCCCAAGCACTGCTGGCATGACGTGTGAGAACTCAGTTGATCAAAGGAAAAAGGCTGAAGGCTGAGAAAGTGTGAATTTCACCTTCCCCCCCAAGCTGTTATGTAGGACAGTATTGGTGCTACTGGGGGAAATGAAATAATATCACATTTTCAAAATGGGTGAACTATCCCTTTAAGTTAGGGTCCTTCAACATTACCACTGTAGCATAAATCACATAATAGAGGTCCATATCTGTCTTGTGTGGGTCCGTGAATTTCCAGCTCCACTCCTGGCCACTTTGTGTCTGTAGGTAAAGCTGAGGGTCAGACTGATATCAATCTGTTTGTTAAAATCAGACATGGTCCAGTCAGTGTGGTCCACCTCTGATATGACGGAGGTTCCTCTGTGACCAAAGCTAACCAACACGAGTTCATTTTAAATATGATGTGACCAAAGAAATTATTCCTGTGTGCTGTGAAATCATTTTACTCAACAGTGTGTAAAACCTGCAGTGTCACCCTGCTAACCCACCTACATCTGTTTCATTAGTCTGGCCTTCAGTGGAGAGCTTCAGGGTCCCATAATGGGGCAGATGCTGTTTGAAAGGCTTTCCCACCTTGATTTTTTTTTCTTTTTTTTTTTTGTGATTTGGGGACATGAAAACACCATATCTGATGATAATATCTGGAAAAAAAATATTGGCTTTGAGCAGCTTCAATCCGAAAATAATTGGCATCAGCCTTAAAAACGTATATTGACCATATATGGATATGAAAACAGGACAACATCTCCATCAGTTTTGGCCTTCAAAAAACCCATATCAGTCGACTCCTGGTACGTTTATATTGGTGTTGGAAGTAAAATTGCATTTCACAGTTCTAGCTAACACTGTATTGCATTTTGAACAGTAGCACAGGAACATAAGGAGCAAACGGTGCGTGTATGTGTGTGTGTGTGTGTGTGTGTGTGTGCTATGCATCAATGGGAGAGAACTACAGAGAAAGAATATACTCAGGCCAAATGTATACTGGTTAATGTATACGTGTTTATCTACTGTGCGAAGTGTGCTGTTCTACATTGTGATGACTTGACACTTTTTCCTGTTACACCTTCATTACCGGACAGAAACACAATCATTATTTAAAAAAAAAAAAAAAAAAAAGAAAAAAATCACACCTTTCAAGATGTGCAAATTAGACACAGAGCTGTTGATGTGTTTTACAGATCCCTTAGTAGAACTGACAGTATCAGCCATCAATATAGTAGCGGTCTGCAAAATATAAGTGTAGAGCTGTGTAAGTGTAAAGTAAACACACTACATGGTGTGAGGCTGGTAACTTCATAGCATGGATTCATCAGACAAAGAGGGAGAGGAGAGAATTATTACCTAGGAACAGATGCCAAATGGGTCAGGGCGCTCCCTTAACACCCCTGCAATTAGTATGGAGAATGGGGTGAGTGTGAAGAGCATGATGATAAAACCTTTGCTTCTGGAAAACAGAGGAGGGCAAAGGAGAGGAGTTGTATTGTTAAAAAAAAAAAAGGCCTTCAAAGAAAAAAAAATTCTACCAGTCTTCTATTGGCATTCCTTCAAATTTGGGAGGCTCCACTGTTTTTACTCAAATGTAAAAACAATGGCATCTGAAATGCACACTTAATATTTCTGCTCAGGAAAGCTTTATATCTGAAGCCGTTATGATCTAATTGTGTTGCTAATTAGCTGTGTACTAGAGGAGGTCAAAACAAACACAGTGTTGTTTTTTTCTAACCTCACCATCAATTAAAGACTACATAAATGAAAGACAAAATGCTAAAGTGATAACAAGATTCAGTGTGATCCCAGTGATTACTGTGAGAAGATATTACATATCTACACTTAGAAAATACACTTCAACACACCCAGATCCAAACAGTTCCTTTGAACAGTATGAAAAATATACAAATAAAAAATACAAATACTCTCAGACACTAGGTAGGTAGTTTTCCGTTGACATGAAATCAGTGAGGACTCAAAGATAAATATTTCACATTTTTTTTCTCCCTTGCATTTTAAAGAGAAAATAAAAATTTGTGGATATGAAAGAAAAGCAAAACTGTCCATTTGGAAATATTATCCTTCCGTAATTGGTAACATTGTGATACCACATATTTATTTTCAGCTAAAAACACTTTAGCCTCTCTAGTAAGCAAAAAGAGCCAGTGTTGAAACCAAAAGCATTATAGAATTCTTTTTCAGACATCATACACTATGCACAGATATTAAAAACATTAACAATAATCAAGTCTTTTCCACACGAGAGAAATGATTCCTCCTTTTAGTTCAGGAGCATCAAGAGCTCAGGAAAAGACTATTGATTCATCGTAATCAGCATTGTTGTTACTGTATCATCATCAGCAAGAAAAGCTTCCAACAGTCAGAATCAAGTTAGTCATTCTAAACAATGTGGTTCGGCAGAGAGACGGAAACGGGGGTTGACATAGATCTTTTTAACGTCCCATAATGCAACATACTGTGAGGCCTGCGAGTGGCACATACTGGATGGTGGAGAAGAACGAAGAGTGAAGGTGAAATGCTCTGGGGACGATCATCTAGGGCACCCTAGTGTGTGCAGGTAGATAGGCAGAAAGCCAGGTAGCATCATCTCAGCTCTTAGTGTAATATGAACTTTGACCCATAGAAGGAGGATTATTAGTTACCGTATTTTAGTAACACCACCTGCAAATTCTGCCCCAGGGCAGTTGGATATCAGGCCCTGCCAGGTGAGTAACAGTCACTCAGTTTCATACATGGTGATGCCAGCCGAGCGCCGTCTTGGCACACATACGGGACGACTGGCATGAAGGGCGGGAGGGCGTCTTAGCTTCTTGGAAGTGAATGAAAGAAAACCTCCACTCAGGGACAGAGAGAGCGGAGGGGTAGAAGAGGAGGAAGGAGAGAATTTCTTAACTCACTTGACATGTTCGGCGCTGTGTGAGGAGCAGTAGTATTTCTTATGAGCTATGAAGGTGGACAGGCTGCTGAACTTGATGTTGCACAGCCGACAGTAACGGGAGTTACCGTTCTGGACAGGAGACGTCAGTGGGGTCTTAGGGCCCGGGACGGAGGGAGCAGGGGGTGTAGGGAGTGGGTTGGAGGCCACGGCTACGACAGCCTTGTCTGGACGGAGGGATGACCCCACAGGCTCCCTCAGGGCCTCAGGCACAGGTGACACAGTCAGAGAGTGAGCCCTGGTGGGGGACACAGCCAGAGGTGAGCCGACTGGAGGGGAGCCACCCCCACCCAAAGGACTACCATTCACCAGTGGGGAAGAAGGGGAAGCCGTATCTCTCCTCTCCTGCCCGTTGACACTGTCTCGATGGACTCTGGAACGTGATTTGGGCTGGTTGGTGAGGGTGGTGGAGGTGGAGGCAGTTGCAGCCACTCCATCCCTAGGACTGAGACTAGGGCTAGGGCTGACCACACTTCCTGATGGGGGCTGGGCCTCCTGGGGCGGCTGCACGGTCAGGACCAGGCCATGGGCAGTCTTGAAGTGCTCCACCAAGTCACTTGTGATGGGCCTGTTAGGGCAGTAAGGGCAGACCACCTGGGGTGAAACAGCACCTTTCGCCCCAGCTCCTGGGGTGGCGGCAAGGGCGGGGGTGGTGGTGGTGGTGGTATGCTGAGGGGATGTTGCATCACAACCAGGTAAGGAAGAGGGATGAGGGCTGGGTGAGGTGCCTTGACCCTGGGGAACCCACTCAGCAGGGAGAGCTTTAGCCTCCATGGGGTGGAGAAGATCTGGGCGCTCCTGCTGAGGCCTGCTCTTGGGAGAGGTGGAGGCCGGCCGCTTGAGCCTGTGGAGCTGCTCCAAGGTGTGGGGATGGAGGGTGGTGGCAGGGCAATAGTAGGTTTTATGAGCCAAGTAGTTCTCAATGCTGTTGAAGCTGATACTGCAAGCTGTGCATTTGTGGTAGTCGGTAAGAGGCAGGGCAGGGAGAATGCTGCTGCTGCTGCTGCGCCGAGGAGCCTCTCTTAGCCGGGGCCTCTTGCTCAAGTCGATTGGCCCATCTCCTTCAGGGCTGGAACTGCCTGCCCCATGAGGGGAAACTTCTTGTTTCACAGCCAGGCTCAGAGCAGAGGGAGATGGGACAGAGGCAGCAGCGGCAGCGACAACAGCAGCAGCGTTAGCTAAAGCTTCAGTTCTGGCCATGTGGATCTCATACATTTTCTTCCTCTTGCGTGTGCGGATGGGCTGGGGAAGGAAGGTGGCGGTGGCGGTAGCCTTGGCCATGTGGTTGGCACGCTGGTTGGATGGGTCGTGGCGTGAAGCGCAGTAGAAGCGCTTGTGGACAGTATAGTTGTCGTGACGGCTGAAGCGAATGTTGCAGGCCTCACAGAAGGTTCTAGTGGGGTCGTCATCTGGGTCCTCGGCAGAACAGCTGGCAGGACTCTGGCTGCCCTCACTTGCCCTTCCTCCTCCACCTCCTCCTCCAACGCTCCCACCTCCTCCCTCTCCTTCAGAAGAAGATGACACGCCCTCTTTCACTGTTGGGGTTTCTGTCTTCACCTCCATTAGCCTCCTGGCCTCTGTTGCTCCACTCCCAACTGCAGGGTCTGAGTCAGTGGGCGAGGCTGAGGCGGCTCTGCTAGCTGGTCCACCCGGGGGGGATGCAGACGAGCCATGTCCCCCACTGGAAGGCACAGCGGCTGGGGCTGCGTCCCTAGCCAGCCCTGGGCCTGAGGCTGGAGCAGGGGCTTCTGACTGGTGCCTGCTTGAACAATACAGCCTCTTATGCACATAGAAGTTATTGATGTTGTTGAAGGTGATGTCGCACTCAAAGCAAGTGGCCCCTTTATGAGGCGGAGTGGCAGTAGAAGTAGCTCCAGTTGCTCCAGAGGGGAAGAAGGCGGCTGGGTTGTTTTGAGTAATGGCTTGGCCCTGTTTCAGACGGCTGTGGACCATCTCTGACATTTTAGCCAGTATCTCTGAGGCTGGAGGCAAGATAGCCGCCTCTGGGCTAAACATGTACTGTGGGAGAAACACTGCTCCTCCTGGCAACATGGACCCTGCCCCTCCAACGTGCGCGGGGCTAGAACCGGGGGTGGGACTCATTGGTTCTGCCTTTACAGCCGTGACAGATGGACTCTTGGGAGAAGTCGATGCCTGAGAAGAGGCTGTGGCAATGTGCCTCTCGTTTGTCCTTGATTCTTCATCCCCCTCTCCTTCACCATCCTGCTCCTCCTCTCCACCTTCGCCCATCTCCATTCCCTGCTCCTCTGTGTCGGAGTCTGAGCGAGGTTCCTCTTTGATTATCACGTCAGTAGCTGGAAGATCAGGAGGACTGCATCCTCGTGGCGTAGCCGAGCCACCGTTTGCACCTGGGCTAGAGGAGTCTGGGCGTGGGACACAGGCTGGAGGCTCCCTGTCCTGGGGTGAGGGCTGGAGTTGGGGGTGGTCGACTGATGATGGGGTGCTTTGGCGAGGGGTTGGGCTCCTCTCGGCAGGAACCCTGACCTCCAGGTGGGTACGTACATGCTGCTGAAGCTGGGCAGGTGAGTCGGAATTGTGGCCACACACCTGACACTTAAGCACCACCCCAGAGTCTCCTGGACTGAGACCTAATACAGAGAAACCGCATTAGTGGAATACTTAAGTGATAATACAAATGTGAGCAACAAGTTTTATGGAAGGACTTTTTGTCAAACCACCCATAGAAGGAAAACCATTTGAAGATTGAGGATAGGGACACACTGCACAACTGAACTGACTTAAATATTGGACTTAGCACATTTATCCACAGGCATTTGCTGGCTTTTTTATAGTTTAGGGAGCATCCCTCAAATCTGGTAAAAACACAAACTCCCATATGACTAAAACATAAGACACAAGCAAACATTGAGTGTCTCTCAAGTCTTGACCTCTGAATCTTGTTAAGATTTAATTTTATTTGCCTGGTGATGTAAAATGCACACGTCATAGTACATATTGCACTGGATACTCATCAGTATCCAGTGCAATATCATGGGTATAATCTTTGCTAAAGTCATGTAGTGTGTCGCCAGCGTAAAGATCTACAGCATGCAGATTGTGTGGCACGGGTTCAGCGGGTGAAGTGTGACTAACCTGTGGCTAGGGGCAACTTAGGCAGGCCTGGCCCCGGGGAATAGACCTCAGTGCGGGATCCAGGCTGGCAAATCATGTGGCTGGTGACCAGATGGCTATAGAGTATGTCTCTAGTGGTGGAGACGAAGCCACAGCCATGACACACCCCGTTCAGCGTGTCCGTATGGACCTTAAGGTGACGCTCACAGTTGGCTTTCGTCGTGAAGGCCGACAGACAGATGAGACAGACAAATGGACGCTCACCTGCCATATGACAGAGACAGGGAATTAGAGTGAGATAAAGAGAGATAGCTTGTCTATCAGGAATCACAATAAACTGGTGAATATATACATTCTGGATAACTATCATTTAGTGAAAATGTACTGAATGAAACATTTTTGTGTGTCAAAGGGAATGAACTGCATCACTTTCGCTTGTGGACAGGCTGGCAAAGAGTGACAATTCATGACCCCTCATCAAAGCCTATTTAAAGTGCCTCCAAAGTTGATCTTGTAGATTTCATCACTATGGGGAGCACAAATCAAGAAGAAACTAACCGAAATTAATTTATTAGCCATGTCTAGAAAATTGCAAGAGTATTTAGGACCAATGTCACCTCTAAACTTTTAGCTTCATGACCTGATTTCATAATTCTTTAACAATAATTGTATGAGCTGTGCTTCTTTCCTCAGCTCTGTGCATTCAGCATCAATGTTATTCCTTCTGTATCAGTGGTTTACATACGAAGTTTGCTCTCACCGCTGTGCGTGCGCATGTGGATCTCGAGCGAGCTGGCGCTGGGGCAGCTCTTGTTGCACTGGGGAAAGGGGCAGACGCGTTCATTGGGGTAGGAGTCCTTGGGTTTGTCCTGCGGTGGGGAGGAGGCCGCGGCGGGCTGCTTCTGTCGGCTGGCGCAGTAGTACATGAGGTGGGCCTGCAGGTTCCTCTCGCTGCGGTACCAGATCCCACAGTCTTTACAGGGAAAAATGTCCTCTGGTGGCCGGCAAAACATAAACATACTGTCAGCTGACTGGCTGAACACACACACAGGAGGTTCAAGCAGTTGATGTTTAATTGTTGACGTACATTATGGAACTCATATCATATCTGACAGTGACCCAGCATCACAAATCTCATGAGTAGATATATAATTTTAATAATCAGAAATATAATTGTATATAGTTGTAATATATTTTTGCTGATAATTTTCTGGTGTTTTTTAAATTAATGCTCCAGTAGTTTTTTTTTTTTTTTGCTAATATGCTAATTTCTGAAAATTTCTGAATGAAGTGAATTTGAATTGATTAGAATAGTTTAAAAATCTATTTAAAAGCTATATCCAAATCACAATATTCACACAAGGGAAGCATTCCTCTGAGCTGATTGGAGATCTATGTCTGATAACTGATTAAAAAAAAAAACACCTAATAATATCATATCAGTCAGTCATCAGTCATTTCTTAACTTTGTTGACAGAAACTAATTGATAATAGCTTCTTCTGAAAGTTTTGGTGGCACATTGTATCAAATACAGGGACGTTGCCATGCCAGTTTTGTTAAAGACACTGCACGAAAGCAGTTCAATCCCAATAACACTAATTTATGTTTACAAAAAAAAAAACAAAAAACAAAACAAAAAAAAACATGATGACAGCAGCAAAGAATGGCTCACATAACACACACATCTATGTAAGTATGTACCTATAGAACCCACAACCACAAATAGAAACTGGTTTCCAGCATGTAAGTCTCAATGTCTAACAGCTGGAACAAGTGCGCGCACACACACACACTCACACTCACACACACTACTCCACGGGTCTCCAAGGCAACAGAACACAAAGGTTACAAGGAGTCGCAGTGAGTCTGTGTCGTATCATCAAGGTTATTTTTGACAACATCCAATGATTGACTGGCTCTGAGTGCTCTGTTACGAGAGCTACAAAATCTGGGCTGATTAGTCACACTCACAGCAAACTGTGTTTTGTGTGTGTGTGTGTGTGTGTGTGTGTGTGTGTGTGTGTGTATGCGTGCATATACATCATTGCCATCAGTGCCCGGGGCCAACAGGGACCTTTATGTGGGGGCAGCATGAGAGAGGACAACCGTTCTGCAGCTGAGTGATGCTGATGGCTGTGAAGGAGCTGCAGTGCCATCTTGTGGTCCAAAGGGAACATTACAAATATCAGACAACCGCTGGTCAATTAGACTGCCACAGTCTGCGGACCAGATAAACACTGAATAATAATTAACTCTAAGCTCCAGGCAAATTTCGGTGAATAAAATTGGATATTTATCATCCAAGGTGACTGTTGCATTTAAGCGTCACATTCTTCATATTGTTTTTCTTATTTGCTTCATCCTACCTGTGTATATCTATTTTTCATAATTCCTGACATCGATTTTTATTTACTTGTTCTTCTTGCTGCTGCAAAGACCCGGTGTCCTCGAGGATATTTTAAATTTCATCTAATATAATATTTCATACTTCATATCTACTACATCTACTTTTTGGTATGTTTTCATATCATAGACATTTTTCATTTATATTTCTACCTCAGTATGCTTTACTAGTGTTATTGCAGACCCTGTACTGCTTCATTTTTTTCATAGTTTTCTACTTGACACTCTCTAGCTCTGAAAATGCAGATGTTTGATCCAGTCCTGTTTGCTCTATAGTTATTTATAGTCTGTATTTTCCTATGGCAACAACTCAATCTCTCCATTTCCTCATGCAGATAATTCAAGTTTCATTTTATTTTTTATCTTAGTCAACTGTCAATCCATTCTATTGTAAAAACATAAACACAGAACACACACACACTTTCACATCTCTACCCTTTGAGCTTCTAAGTTAGAAACACCTTTTTTTCCATATTGTGTGACCACATCCATGTCCTGTATCTGCTGGTTGCTTCATTTGTGATGACAAAACCACTGATGTTGAAGGACAAGTGCAACACTCACTGTTGACGACGGCGGTGGCCAAGATGGCCGCCATGCCGGCCTGCTGCGGGAGGAGCTGGATGTCCGAGTGCAGCGCCGCCGGGTACAGCGGCTCCTCCTTCACCGACGCTTTCTGAGTGACGAGGCTGAGCGGAGGGGAAAGCTGGTCCAGCGGCGAGGAGGAGGAGCGGGAGAGGAGCGACAGGGAGGCCATGAGGCTTTCACCAGACACGAGCTCTCTGGTCACCTTACAGAACAGCTCCTCACCTGAGACACAAACACAACGCGGGTCTTTATATCAGCCCTGCAGCTCAACAGCATTAAAGCAACACTTCCCTAAAAACTACAGTAAGAGTCCTGGTCTTGGAGTGGATTATTTAGCCATCTTTTAGCCAAAGTCCATTGGTCTGGAGGTGTTGACCATACAAATGGAGAGTGTAGACTCGGATTATGCAACAAACTTTTTCTTATCTCTTTTGCTGCTGTTTGTCGGCTGCATTGATCAAGTGCATTGGAACAGAAATGGATGCACTTCTTGGAGCTGTTGTTCTCCATGAGGCATGTGATTAAACCTTTTTTTTTTCAGCTGGACATTGACATTGAAGACAACTCAGGGTGAGAAAATGATGCAAAATATAAAGTTTTTGTGTTAAGAGGATAATGCACGACCTAATGCACGAGGATAATGCTGGGTTGCTCTGGCTATCAGCATTTAGGAACTGAACCAAAAGGAAGGCTGTAAAATTCACTTACCGTACATAATGTGGCAAAAAGCTCTGAAGCAAACAAAGCAGATTATGCCAATATAAAAAACAATTTCCAGTACCCATTTTTTGCGGAAATTAAAAACTGCTATTTTCTTGTTATTTTCCTGTTTGAACTGGAAAGTAGATCCGGCAGGTATTGTCTGCAGGAGATGTCTGCACAGTAACCTTACGCCACGGAGAAATGACGTGATAGGGTTTTTTTTGTTGTTGTTGGTAGAGGCCCGACTCTTTTTGAACACTGGGTTGTTTTACCTCGGCTGTAGATGGTACAGTTGGCAGATGCGTCACTGGAGGTCAGCGGGACTCGGCTCAGCCAACAGTCTGGATCTTCACACACCAGATTCAGCTTGGGGCTCTGAGGAAACACACACACACACACACACACAAAGAATGTGAGGAAGACCACGTCAGCAATGAACATTATTAAGATTTAATTAATAGTCCAAATATTGGAGACTTATGACCAACATGTCATTCCAAATTACACACATGTGATTATCAAGCAAAAACTGCACCAAAATGTAAATATGGGAACGGTGTGGCACGATTAAAGGTCAATACGATTTAATTTAAAAATAATGTTCTCACGATAATCCTATTTCTTTTATGGGTTCTTTGGTTTGTGACATTACGGGGTTGTTTTTATACTTTGCTATATCACAATGTAATAGATAAAAAAATTAATGAGGAATTCACAGACTGAGACCACTGACTGTTGACCGATAAAACTGAGCAAAGCTGCAAAACATCTTGAATCCATAAAAACGGACTTATTGATTGGTTGTTGCTGCTGTTGTTGTGCTGAAGTTGAAGTTATTTTCACTTGTGTAGCCTGCATTTCATACTGATGTTATTTACACCTGACAGGCGATCTGGTCTTCAGCTCTGGTCTCTGCTGAAGCTGAAGCTAACCCACAGCACTGTATCTCTACTGTTTCTATCTCTCCATTCACTTCCACAGCAAAACAGCTCCCAAAATGACACTTTTTTTTTCCATGTAATTCTAATTATTTGAGAAATTTCTATCAGGTCGTTTCTTCCCAGCACAAGGCTGCCAGGTGTAAGTTTCCTGCAGACACAACCTGCCGGATGTACTCTCTAATTTGATGTCCAGTGCAATTTTATTTCCTCAGGACCCTTTTTTTGATGCAATTAAATGTCTCTTCTCTTGTATTTTGCTATTTGAAATGGAAAGTAGATCCGGCAGTCAGCGTCTGCAGGGACCTTCCACTTTGTAGCCTTGTGCCAGGAAGAAACAACCTTAAAGTTCTTTCACAAAGCATGGTAATGACACATAATAGGGTGTCGTCACTTGCTGGCATGAATCCACTTTGTTTGTGTTTGTTTATTTGCTAAAAAGTGATAGAATACAGCAATGTGGTTTAGCCGTCCAGCGGAGCTCCGAGCAACTTGATGAGGAGATTTCACCAGCATGTGAACTCCCGTCACACCCAGGGAACTAGACAACCAAAGTTCAAAAGTACAAAAGTGCTTTAAGATACAACCACAGCCACCGCTAAAGCTAGCTTTTACTACAGCTGATTCGCTAGTTAGTGTTTTTGCCTGTATGCTAATCAGATATGTCACAGACACAGTGATAATGAACTAACCAGAGACTAATTTCAGCTCATTACTGTGGCAAGAGGTTTCAATGATCCAATCACAAAGTACACGAGATCTATCAGAGGTGAAAGTGAACACTCCAAAATGAACCTTGTCCATTCGATTCCAACATGGCTGCAACATCACCTGTAAGTCCTCTGTTTAACTGCTCATGTTCCCCTCTATCGGGGCTGCGTGACAGAAAGTCAAGCATGAGATAAAAAACAAAACAAAACAAGAAAAAAAATCGAACATAATTGCAGTCAACTGGGAAAACACAGACTGCCCAGTCTACGGCCAGTAAACAGCGGCTTATAAAGGGAGAGCCGGCGAGCGCTGGACGATCACAAGCCGAGAAGGAAATGAGGAAATGAGGGGAGCAGGGGCTGAACAAAGCCATGCAGAAAAAGAGGGGGATAGATATAAATGAGAAGAGAGGACAAAGGAGGAGAGGAGGAAAACAAAGAGAGAGACCCCAGGAGAGAGGAGGAGAAGAAAGGGAAGAGAAAGGAGATCAGATGAGGTCGGCGGGCTGCTATTCAGCCGGCCGCCATAATAAGATCCTCTGTGGATACACTGGACAAAGACTGGGAAGTCAACATGGACTGTGTGGAGGTATGACAGAGACACCAACAGTGACAGAAAAAGAGACAGAGATAGAGAAGGAGCGCATGCCGCTGAATACATAATACACTCTCTCTCTCTCAAACACACACACACACACACCTGTGCCTCTTTAGTACAATCTTGTCTTTGTTCATATGAGGCTCAAGAGCATTCCCTACGACAATCACTCCCAGGACACAGGCTTATCCCATGTCTCCATGACACACACACACACACACACACACACACACACACACACACACACACACACGTATCAGATAATACTGTGTCATCTTACAGTGCCTTCACATGCTCTTGCTATGGCAGATGGCAACCCAGATGTTCGCCGTGTTCAGAGGCAGAGGAAAGACGGAAAGTTCCACCTTGCAGCCTCGCGGGTGCAAACCCGCCGACGAAAAGTGGATTTTTTCCCCGACTTTCGTCTCTGCGGCGACAGTTTGGAAAAGCAAATGCCTGATTTCCATTCTAATTCCTGCTCCGATTCCCTGCTTGGGGTTGACTTGCACTGGGGATAATATCTGGTCATTTCTGCAAATCATCTAATAATTTCGAAAAAAAATAAATAAATAAATAAATAAATAAATAAATTGAAAGTGAATGACTCACTGGAGGCACACTGGCATCACGGTCAAATGGATTATCTGAGGAGAGGTTTCATCATTGTGGTTGACCGCCATCCCCATTATGGTTTATTAAACTACAATGTGAAGGCAGCCTAACACGGTGCTGATGACAAGGGGTTTTGCAGGGAGGGAGCTGCTGTAAGCCATGTGATGCAGTACCGCTAAAACGACACCAGGAGGCAGCATTCACTCAGCAGCAGACCTCAGACCACAGCGCCTGAAGCCTGCTGGTCAGTCAGGGTGAGAGGAGACAGGATGGGCTCAAAGTTAACTACTCTTCTGGCCGCTTGCATGCTGATTTGTCGCCCAGCCGCCCGCTTTGCGCCGGGTTCTGCAAGGTGCAGCCCGTGTCTCTTCAATGACCATCCATAATTAAGGAATAGCCCTTCCCTAACCTCAGAATTTGACTCCATCCTGGTTTATTAATTGGTGTCTAAAGGGATAAAAAACAGCCAGATGCAGCAAATGAATGAAACAAGATGCAAACCACTTTTCTGAAGCGAGCCATTTGCAAAATTCACTGATATTCCCGATAGCCAACGGATCATATACCTGGAATAAAGACACAAAAAAAAAAAAAAAAAAAAAAAGGTGATATTCCCAAAAATTTCTTAACAAGTGGCAGCCTCGTTTACAGTGAGCTCGCTCTGTATGTTTACATGCTGAATGATACTTGGTAGTCATACTATGGTGTCCAATGCTGCTGTTTTGTATGGTATCAGTTTTACACTGCCTTCTGTGGTGTCATCATTTCCAGGTTGTTTTTTTTTTCCCCAACCCAGCGAAAAAGTTGTGCACGCCAGGGACGTGCTACCTTTCTAGGAAGAAAAGCAAGGAATGGACAAAAATGGAGAGACAAAAAGAGCCCAGGATGGGGAGGACTGATGCGTTCACAGGGAAACGTTTCAGCTATTTGGCGAGAAAGGCTTCCTTGGGCCCGGGTTGTGAAAAATCTGACTGCACACGTATCTGACCTCCGCTTTTTTTCTTTTTTAGTCTACAATGATCCACCAAAAACCTTGTTTCTCCTCCCAGCTCCTTATTTCCCAAATCCGACCCATTAGAGGAAAAGGAAAGAGACAGCCCTGATCCACAAGGCGTATCAGTAATCTGCACCCTACCACTCCATTTAAGTGTCTGCTTGCCTAGGGTGAAAACCTTTGCTTCATTAGGATATGGACTGATCTGAGAGATAGGGCGCTAACAGGAGCTGTAACTTAAAATACCTCGGGAAGATCGACTTTTGTGGGAAGACAGTCGGAGCAGTGAGGGGAAGGACAGAAGGAAGGCTCTCAGTCTGTTGTACATTGAAGATTGAGGCAGAGCGTATTGTATTTCATGGGGAACTAGCGCTGATGTGGAGATACGGCTGCTTTTGTTTTAATTTGTAACCCAATGCTGGAGCCGTCTGAGCTGTAAGTACTGCTAATTTGTTTCAGACTAATTCATCACGGCCATGGCTTTGGAATTCACCATGATAGGCCAGTGGGGAGAGCTCAGTAGCGCACAAGTGGAAAACACACACACAAAGAGAGAGAGAGAGAGAGAGAGAGAGAGAGAGAGAGAGAGAGAGAGAGAGAGAGAGAGAGAGAGAGAGACAGACACACACTTGCACAAGCACACACACACAAGTTGTCTTGAGAGAAAAAAAACAGGAGTGTCTGCGCATGACAAAAGCTTAGAAATAGTCAAATATTACTTATTCAAAGTACAATACTGTCCCATCAGTCCATGTATAAGAATAAACAACAGCAAAGGAGGGTCCGTCATTTCAGAGGCTGTTTTCTGTTCATTAAATGGGTTTAGAGCGATATGTCAGGCCAATACTAGCCAATAGGTGTGGCTGCTCCCTGATCCCAGCCGCTGAATGAAATCTTTTATTTCTGATATCAGATGCTGGCCGGAGGATTTCGAGGGTCTAAATGCTGCGTCAGAGGCGTTTCCGTCCAGACAAGTAAAAACCTCTTGGGTCTCGGGGTTGGTCGGAACATCTTGTGCATGAAAATGGTGATACTGGCACAAAATATCGGCTTTGATCAGTTTCAGTCCCCAAAAATTTCAGCATCAGCTTTCGAGAGCCCGCATCACAAACCAGGCAGCAGCCAGAGAGACAGACTTCAGGATGAGGATGAGAGCAGGGAGCCTGAAGGTAAGGCTGGGCAACGTGGACAAAACCAAATATCAGGATTTCTTTGACCAAATATCTTATGAGTTAGAAAACAAACAAACTGTTTCCCTTTACCGTAATGCAGCCTTTAAAGCCAGTCCAGTACCACAATACTGATATAATAACAATATACTGAGTTACCTTTCTTGAAAAGGAAATGCTTCCATCGGTTCGGAGGCCAGCCTCAAGTCTCACTGGGATTCAGGAAATAATACAGGAGCCACAGTGTAGATATACAAACTGTCTGAAACGACTGGGAATCCAATCAGCCCTCAGTCATGATTTGTGTTGGGGAGTGACTAGCTGTAACATGTAACAGCATTATGTAATTAAAGTACAAAACGCGGCTCAGCGAAGATGTTTTAGGACAAATTTGAGTGCAACAGCATCAAGAGTAGGAGCGTCTCCACGTCCAGACAGTCATCTGGCAGGAGGCGCTCAAATTTTGCACCTTGATTTTGATTGGCTCTCCTGTTTGAATTTGCACCGCCTCTTGTCCGCCAATCAAATCAATGAACCTGCTCCAAACAGCCGGTCCGCCATGTGTGAGACCAGCCGACCACATCAACTCTGAAAATTCAACAATGTTTTCCTTGTGAAATCAGAAATTGGCTCTAACGTCTCTCTACAGTGTAAAACATTGAAATGCTTGATGTCAAACCTGAGGAAACAACTACAGGTGAGTGAATGTAACCACAATCAGCTCCTCCAGCCCCGCCATCTTATTGATGTGCATTCAAGACATAATTTAGTTCTACATTTTGCTCAGTGTCCGTCCAGTAGGCGACATGCTGATGTTTAATCTCGTCCACCTGAAGTTACACTGAAGACCTTTTCAGAAAAGTCTGACAGTCCGTATAGAGCTCGGTGGAGAGGTTCACACTTCCTGGTTTAAACTTGTGTTTTTTGGACTTTTCAGATTCAGATTCAGATTCAGATATACTTTAATGTCATTCAAACATGTCTTTATATGTCAGATCTAAATTCTACACAGATTCTCAACAATCCACCTGCCCCTCCTCTGTCATTTTCAGCTCTATCATGCAGAAAAGTAATCAAAAAGTCAATCAAATCAAATCAAATCAAAACCTTTTTCCTTCATTAAGCTCCAGAAAGAATATCGAGACGATTCAAACTGCAGAATAAGAGCACGTGTTGCGTTGATAAATTATCTCCAATCTCAACTTGCAACAAGGTTACAGACTACAGTGTGACTGCAGACTTGTTGGACACACACACACACACACACAAACAGTCACACACACACACACACAAACAGACACACACACACACACAGAGCTTAAGAGCCAGATAATGAGAATCAAAGAGGCACAGGGCCAGATCACAGTTTGATGAGAGTGTGGTGTGTGTGTGTGTGTGTGTGTGTGTGTGTGTGTGTGTATGCGCACATAATTAACCAAGCCAGTAGAGAATGCAGATGCCAGAGATGTGGGGGTGAGTTAAGGGGAACGGAGAGGCCACCGGATGGTATCGAAACCCCTTTTCCCTTCTCTTGGTTGGACTCTGATCGCGGCGAACCAAACGGCGAGGCAGCACGACTACCTGTGCTCTTAAAGGAACTCCACTTTATGCACATTTTGAATGATTCACCTGAGATATACACAATGTACCCCATCAAAGCTGAATATCTTATTTAAGTGAAATAAAAATTCTACAAATGTATGATCATGAACTATATAACAAAAAAAAAGTTCTCCACTGTGTAAACTGTCCAGACACTCTTGCAGGTGTCATGTGTTGAATTTAAAATATGTAGCATCTTAAACAACTGCATATTACAGTAAAATGAATGGCTGGCACACATATGCAAATGCAAGCCGGTGCCGCCTGCCCTGTCTGAGGTTATACGTCGCTGTTCCACAGGGGGAGACTGATGCGATGTGATGCGGCAGAGGGCTACTGAAGGATGCCTGCTGTGGAGAAATGCATGCTTTACATGATGCTGTCACCAAAAAAACAAAACAAACAAACAAACAAAAAAAACGACAGTAATGGAAATAAGATCTGCAACCACTTCCATTGATTTCCACAGGTACAAATGAAATTACATCTTTTTCTTGACTGGTTGATGCTCTAAACCCGCAGTTTTCATCGAGCGTCCATACCTGAAATGTTAGTATCATCTTTTTTTTTCTTTTTTTTTTTTTTTTTTTTAAACATAAGAATGTGATGTGATTACTGTAAGCACATAAGAGCCTTAATCAGTGGTGGTGTGTGTGTATTCCTAAATATTAACAACACATCTCCTATAAACCGTGTTGCTTCTTGAGGATGTCTCTTTGGCTTAACTGAAGACGATTAACAAGATAAAAACAAATTATTTGTACATCTGCCACTGCCATAAAGCTCTAACTGTATTTACTCTGGGTCGTTCATGGTAATTACACTGATGTCTCAAAAATAATATGATGTAATTGTGTTCAAACGCCACATTGACATTTTTGTAACAGAACCTTGTAACATTTTTGTGAATGGATGCAGCTGTTTGAATGGTAAGCATTCAAAATTCAAATTCTGAATTCAAATTTCTAAACATGCTTAATGCAGAGTGCAGACTTCATTCCTTATATCCATCATGCTTCTAACCACTAAATTACAGGCAGGATCACCAAACCTGGACCTTGGAGGGGGCACTTGTCCCGACTGCCTCCCTGATGTCAATTTTCTACCTCGGAAAATATCTTCTGAACAGATTTCTTGCACCTTTTCTCCCATTCTCATTATAAATTCTCATTATAATAATGATAAAAAAACTGCAACATCAAATACCCTTCGGCTCAGGTGCAAGCGAGTGCCACACCTTACCATACCTAATTGGCGCCTTTCTCTCTCACAATCCGCCCATCTAGCTATCCATCCCTCCCATCCATCTATCAGCGGGTTGTCAGGCCTCCCCGGCAGAGCAACAGCTACGTCGAGAGCGCCGCTTTAAGCCCCATCAGCCGGAGGAGAGTCTTTGAGCCGTAGACTAAGCCCCCTCGCCCGGACCCTGGTCCCCTCATGAATATTAACCAGCCCCGAGCCTGGCTTTAATCTGCCTGATCCCCGCACTGCTGCCGCCGAGACGATAGCGAATCTAATTATTTGGTCTGATATTAACCCCCCACCACCCCTACCCGCTCCCCCTCCTCCCCGCGCACACACACACACACACTCACACACTCACACACTCACCACCACCACTGCCATCTCCGTCCCCACCCCAACTCGCCCCGAACACCCCGTCCTCGCCATCACTGGAACATCCGCGCGCGCATGTGTGTGAGTGTCAGTGTGTGTGTGTGTGTGTGTGTGTGTGTGGACGCCAAAGACACACGTGCCGGCGCTGCCACCTTCCCCTGCTTGTGCACCAAACTCAGTTCACATGTAACACTACCCACCAGCCGCACCCAACCCCCGCCACCGGTGCAGCCTGTGATGCCCTCTCCTTATCAGCCCCGAAAAACGCCCTCCTCCTCCGCTGATAAAACTTGAATGCAAATGATGCCGGGCTGATTTCATTTCTTCATTTTCCTCCTTCTCCGTTCCCTTGTTCAGTATCAGAATTGATACACAGCCTCTCTCTCCCTCTCTCTTCCTCTCCCCGGGGAGCAACGGTGATGATGACAGCGATGAAGATGGAGACGGGGCGGAGAGAACTTTCCCTGAACTAACCCCGGCGTCTAACCCCATCTCACATCGCCTCATGCTATATATACACACTTCAATTATAAGGAAGGAAATAGAAAAATACTCTACCCCCCAACGCCGCCACTGCCGCCGCCATACCCTGCAGATGAGGAGATTAAGATTTCTTGGTACAGCTGTCAACGGTCACAGTTACACTGCTCCCACTGGGGAGTAAGTGTTTGTATATGCAAATGAGGCCTGGTACGTCTGGAACATTACTATGTCTCAATGCTGGATATTGTTTCACCTCGTTTAATATGGTTTACATCGCCTTGATGGTCTGAGCTGAATAGTCCCGTGGTCATTAAATGTAAAACACATAAGCAAATAAACTGTGTAAGTGTGTGTGTGTGTGTGTGTGTGTGTGTGTGTGTGTGTGTGGGTATGAGTGCAGTGTTGATACTCTATTTTGCCAACGCTGTGTGCTGGTGTTTAATCTGGATATGGTCCAGTCAGTGTCAGCCACCTCGAGCAGAATGGATACGATGCAGTCTGATCGTGGATTTATTACAGAATGGATCGCTGCTGCACCGGTTGTCTGCGGGACTGAATGTGAAATTTTTTTTTGTCAAATTCCACACAAAAATTGTATCAGTGTCATTTCTCTGAGGCCTTATCCACAAGTGCTTTGGTGTCCCGCGCTGGTTCACCCGGCCAAAAATACAAACATAAAGGAAACACTAACAAACGAGGGAAATACTTGTTTTGTTTGTCTTTTTTTGACATGAAAATGCTCAAGTGTAAAAGATATCGGTGGAAAGTAGCTGTGAATGGCAGGTCCAGTAAGAAAAAACACTGGGAGCAGCCTTCGAAAATGCCTATTGTGAGGCGCTGACCCCGAGCAAATACAGTAGTATAATAGTAGCAGTCTGATGTTGCAGATTATAAAATCTTTCATAAAAGGTGTCCTGTTCTGCAGAGAGCCCCCCCCCCCGGTGCGAAGCATGTAAAAATTTTGTGTGTTCTTCGCACGCTGGAACTCCTCCAAGCCATGTTGACCTTTTCAACCGCCGCTCATTCACTCACTCGCTCCTTCTCTCACAAAATCATCCGTTCAATCATCCAATTCACCTTCTTCCTCCCTTCTCCTCTTTCACTGTCTCTCCCAGACCCCCTTCCTCCTATTCACCTCTTTCTTTCTTAATCTCCGATTCCTCCCTCTCTCTCTTCCTCTCCCCAACTCTCATTCCTAACCTTCCGTCTGCTGCCTCCCCCCCCTCCAATCCTATCTCTCTCTCTGTCTCTCCCGTTCCCTCGCTCTATATCTCTCTGCTACAGGAAATGGTTTCTTTCCCAATCCAAGGGGTTGGAGGGGGGTACTCACTGTCCCAAACAAAGAGGTCACTGTGTGAATCCTCCAAAAATACAAAGAAGAAAAGGAAGGCAGATAAAAATCAGAAACCTACTCTCATCCGCTTCTCTCTCTCTCTTTCTCTCTCTCTCTCTCACACACACACGCGCACGCACACACACACACTCCCTCGTTTTTCACTCCCACAAAGCATTTCACCAACACTCAACGACGACATGCTCTTTACATGGTATATTCTGCTCACAGGCCAGCACAGCAGATACACCACCACGGCTCCGAATGGAAACCTATTCCCTTGTGCAGGCGTGTTCATGCACATCTGCACATATCGCCGCACACCTCTGAGAAGAATTAAAAAAAAAAAAAGAAAAAAAAAGAAAAAAAAAAAGAAAAAAGCGAGAGGGAGCCAGGTTTGATGAGCTGCATGCAAATGACATGTAAAAATATAAAACTGCGATACTTAAAACGGGGGCCGAGATAAGAGATTTGAAAATGAGGCACTCTTGGAAAGCGGGCTCCTGAACTGCCGGAGATGAGGCTCAGAGATAGAGAGGATAGAGGTTTTCCCTCTCCTCTCCTCTCCTCTCCTCTCTTACACCTCCTCCTCCTCCTCCTCCTCCTCTCCACTTCCTCCTCCTCCTCCTCCTCCACCCTGCACAAGCCAGTGCAGATGACAGGGAGATGCAGATACCAGCCAGTCATTGCCACTGAGTGATGAGAACGAACACCTCCTCCCCTCCCTTCTTTCCTCTCATCTAGTCCTCCTCCTCCTCTTCCTCTCCGTTTCCTTCACTCGCTCCCCATTTCTCTCCCTCTCATATTTCTTTGTGACTCGCATGTTTTGTTTCAGTCGATGGACCTTTTCCCCCTCTTTTCACTTCAGGTCCCCTTTGTTCCTTTTTCTTGCCTGGCTGGATTTCCGTCTATCTATCAGTCTTCTATCTTTCTTGCCTGGTTTTTCCTCCCTCTTTCAAATCATTCTCTCCCTCTCTCTCTCTCTTTCTCTTTCAGGGTGACAGAGTCCTCTGTCAGGGCCAAGATTGACAGACTGAGAGACAGACACCGACTGTCATGGTGTGGGCAAGTTATACGACAGGCAGAGGTATAGAGGTAGCCTATATAGAGCACACAGATTCGATCACCACAGATAAAGAGCTAGTTCTCCTTACGGCCCACAATGCACCAGGGCAACATTATGAGGCAATATTTCCATCACCGGGGGGGGGGGATGGGCGTTTGATAATCAATGTGGAGAGCAGAGAGAAGCTAAAAGGAGACAAAAGTACAAGGATAATACTTTTGAACGCATTTCATTTGATTTGACGAACTAGCCTTTAGATTTTCAGCGTGGCCTCCGACGTTCAGCGTTCAAGGCTCAACTCACCCATAAAAACATGGAAATCGCAGAGTTCACACTACCATCGCTTTGCAGCAATTAACAACCAATGACCTGGTAGCCTAATTCGCCACATGACCCCAACCCTAACCCTAACCCTAACCCAGAATAATCCATAGACTAGTTAAAGGCAGACCTATATGTCTGGCAAATGACTCAATCAGTCGGAGCGTCACCCACCTCGGATATGATGGAGATTCCGGCGTAATAACAACGATTCGGCGTTTTAGCGTTATTTTTCCATCAACTGTGTGACCACACGCCTCATTCCAGTGTCATGTGGGAGGACAGAACCTCAAGTGAAACCCGCTGTATCCTGTCTGAGGTCGCTTTGGCACCTGCTGTGTTTGGTCTGGTTAAACCGAACCCCCGGTGCACTGACCCCTGTGGGACGGTACGTTTGGGTAGGGGAGAATGTCCTCATCCAACCCTGGTGTGCGCCAAATATTCACACCTGAGTTCAAGCCGAGAGAAGTCCGGAGTGATTCATCTCACCGGAACATGATTTGCATTAATGGAAATGCCCACAGCGTTACTCAAAAAGAAGTTACGGCTGCTTTCATCGGATCAGTGGAAAGCAAAGCGGGCAAAGGAGTAGTAACAGCAGGCATATGTGGAAGCGGCGTGATACAGTTGTGAAATCATGGCTCTGTTGTCGTATCTCTGGCTTTCTACATGGGTACTGGGCTCTGACAGCAGTTCGCTTATGCTCGATGATCAGAGTTGCACCACTCCCTCACGTTGTGTTTTGTTAATCCTCCTTTGGATGCTACTGCAAGAGGAGGACGGCTGCCACAAACATTAAGTTCCATGGTTTTAAGGATATTCCTTGTGTTATGAGCCAAACCTTTTCTCTTATAATACGCTTTCATCTCCGACCAATAACAAGCAAGCACCTCACTGTGGTTTATGTACCATCACCCACTTTCATTTGAGTGTGAGAGCCAACACAACCAAATCAAACAACCACTGCTGGACCCAAATATTTGACTAATTCGGACATTTGCTCATCGGGAAAGGTTTTTAAATTTTGGGATCTGGATATTTGCTTTTGCTTTTTTGTTTGTTTTATAGTAGTCCACTGTCTGCTGACTTTACTCATCATTTTTTACAGTAGTGAAATGTCAGGCTGATATTTTTTGAGGTGTTGCGCTTATCAGTGCAAACTAGCCCAAAAAATGCAATGAACGTATAGATTTTTTCATATGCGATTGGAGCGGGCATGGCCACAGAAGATGTGGACAAGCCAAACAGTAAATGCGGTAAGAAAGCGACGTAGCAAGCCAGTGGTTTGAGAAGACAGAGAGAGGAAGAGAGCTGCATGGCTGAGCGACATAGACAGGGAATGAGAGAGAGAGACTGATGGTTTAGAGCGGTAATCAGTGAATGGAGAGAGCGGAAATATACATAACAAATGATAGGGCCAGTAGTTTCCAAGATTAGTTGCAGACAGCTCCCTCCCCAAGAAAACACCTTAAACAGTTGTTGTTGATTACCACTGAAGCTCTGGAGCCCAAATACATGCTATTATGGACCATGCAAATATGAAAAAATAACCTAAGGGAGCTGCTAACTCACATACAGCAATTTCATTCATCTGGCTTTCAGAGTTTTAGTGTCCCATGATGGTGTAAACGCCATTTCAGAGAATTTTTTTGCCTTGACAAGGATAAAATTCTCAATATTTCGAATTTTTTAGGCATGAAAATAGTCTACTTTATGCACACTGAATATCGGCTGCTTCAAGTCAAAAGCATTTGCATCAGCTTCCAAAAAGCAATCTAGCTCTGCCTCTGATAAATACAGGCCACCGAGTTGGTGTAAAATTTGTTTGTCAATTTTTTCATGCCCGTTCCTTATGTATCATTTTCTGCCGGGTTGGGAGGGGGCATTGAGGAAGGTGTCTACCACTTACTGTAATCACCAATTTGTCATCTTCTGAAGGAGTACCATTTTAATTAACATTCTAATTTGATGGGCGGAGGAGACAGAGAAACAGAGAGGCAGAGAAACACTGTTGATGAGTTCTGATAAAATGTAAGATCTGAATCAGGATGTAAACAAACTGGCTTGGAGACACACACACACACACGTATAAAAAAAAAAAAAAAAAAAAAGCTTGAGAGAGAAAATGATAGAGTGGGTGGAGGAGCCGGTGATCACCTTCACTTGTCCTTCCAGGGGAATGAGAGAACAAGGAAGTGGAGAGGAGAAAAGAGGGAGAGGAGACGAGGTGGAGGGGAGGAGAGAGAGGGAGAGTGAGAGAGAGAGAGAGAGAGAGAAGAGAGGAGAGACTACCCAAAAAGTGTGTTTGAAAAGCCGTGGGTGGCGCGCCTTATCGCCCCAGTTCTCCTGGAGAGATTATTGGGGGATTAGTGCGAACGCTTGTTTCTAAAACATGATGAAAAGACGTTCGGCGCGTGATAACGCTTTGAACTCCCCTACTCCGCTCCTTCTAGGATCGTGCCTTCAGGCTGCCTTTCCACGAAAGACAGGATGGTGGGGGGCGGGGAGGGGGGTGGATTGAGGGAGGGTGGTGTGGGGCGGGGGGTGTTGAAGGGAGGGAGAACAATAACGACAATGTTATAAGTGGAGTTAAGTCCTGTGGTAGGGCGCTGCACAAGTGGGATGGGGACTTTGGTTTGGGCTGGTTCTCTTCTCTTTTCTGGGACGGAGCAGCAGAGACGCCACACTGCCCCACACTCGAGCATCCACACTGTAACTACCGGCACCGTCAGCACCCTAAAACCCCACAACCAAACCCCTCAACCAACAAGACGTTTTTTTGCAACGATTGCGCAACTTTGGTCCAATTGCACGCGCCTCCATTATCAGTTAATTAAAGCAGGATCCAATCAGAAAGAGAAGAGATATTATATCAGATTTGTATGTGCGATCCAATCAGAATAACAGCGGTGTCGCGTTCACTCCTGGGTTGCCATGGGAGGCTCGCCGAGGAGGACCTGGTTGTTCACTCAACCAAAAACTGTGAGGAATCAGCAGCCAACTGATCAGTTGATCAGTAAACATTATTATACCCTGTTCTAAAGTCCAACAGCCATATCAGCCAGAATATATTTAAATAGATAAATGGTTTTACGCCTCTTTCTCAAGAGATGCAAATGGCAGGATTTCCATATGACACAGGCCAGTTAACATGCTGCTAATCTAATGAAGGAGATCTGCTGAAGAGAGACACACAGAGAGAGAGAGGGAGAGAGAGAGAGAGAGAGAGAGAGAGAGAGAGAGAGAGAGAGAGAGAGAGAGAGAGAGAGAGAGAGAGAGAGAGAAGACTGGATCTCATCTTTCTCCTTCTCTGCCCCACCCTGATTTCTTAGAACTGACAAACTCTCCCCCACCCACACAATGATACACACACACACACACACACACACACACACACACACACACAAGCTAAGACTCTCCTCTCTAAAATATACAACTGTATCAAATAAAAACAACAACAACTTTGCATTACTGAAGTGCATGTCTGTGAGTGTATGTGCATGCCTGTGTCTCTTTGCGTGTGTGTGAATGTGCTGCTTGAGTGTGAGTGTGTATGTGTATGTGTGTTTGTGTGTGTGTGTGTGTGTGTGTGTGTGTGTGCGTGCTCAAAATGCTCCCCCGATCTAGTTGTGTTGCCGGGTAGGCCTCGTATTAAACTGATAGCTTATCTGCTGGGACCGAATAAGAAGCAAATTTGTTGCGAGAGGAGTTGAGTGAGAGAGGGCAGTGCTGGAAGGGGCAGGACTGCCAAGTGGGCCATGCCAATCTCACCCAGTGATGGGGGGCAAAGCCTCGGGGCTTCAGAGATCCCAATATGGCTGAGGGCTGTGGAAGACAGGTGGCACAGGTAAGATAGAAGTCGTGAAGAAGACGGTGGAGAAAAAAAAAAAAAAAAAAAAAGACATACGGCGTGGAGCAGATGGTGAGAGCATGTCTGAGGCAGGGAGCTGAGCGGCCAACACTAAGGATGACCAGCGTCCTGCCACAAGAAACATCTCTGTGTGGAGATGATTTACAGCCGATATCCACACTGTCAAACATGATCGCTTTTAATGCCTTGAGGCCTGTGATGAAACCCCATTAAATCACTCTTTTATACACAGCAACCAGCAAAACCAAAGTAATATACTTATGATGTGCACATGTTTCAGTTAATACTAAACATGAGCTGAGTCCCGACAACCTGAGCACATCAGGACTTACCACAGGACTTTGTCCCATTTGTCTCTGCAGCCGTCCCCTGGTTGATGTGACTGTGTGCCTCAGATTGTTATCATGCTGAATGATTAAATTCTTCTTTAAATTGAGCTTTTTTTTCTGATTCACTGTATAATCAACAGGGATTGCCACAGATGGGCTGGTGGTGGTGAGGTCTGGTTATTCTCTAGCTTGTGGAAATGAGCATATCAGTCAATCAATCAACAGCATAAAGATTTCTAAATGATACCCGGCATTTGGAAAAAAAAAAAAAAAAACAACTTAAAAAATAACCTAAACCTGCATCTTGCAAACTGATGACAGCCATGAAACTAGTGCTAAACTGGATTTTGTAGACAAAATCCAACATATGATAACGCTGACTTTCAAGGTTAGTGTTATCTAATTGAAGTTGCACTGCAAAAACTCAAAATCTTACCAAGATTATTTGTCTTATTTCAAGTCAAAAATGTCTTATTACTAGTCAAAATATCTCATCACACTTAAAATAAGACATGATCACCTCAGAAGAAACTTGTTTTTAGACAATTGTCCCTTGTTTCAACTGAAAATTTGCTTGAAACAAGTGAAAATTTGCTTGTTTCATTGGCAAAATTTGTTTCTTGTTTCTAGCTAATTTTCACTTACTTCAAGTGAATTTTCAGTTTTTCCACTGGCAAATTTTGCCAATGAAACAAGCAAACTTTCACTTGTTTCAAGTGATTTTTTACTTGAAACAAGTGAAAATTGTCTAAAAACAATTTAAGTCTGAGGTGATCATGTCTTATTTTAAGTGTAATGAGATATTTTGACTGGAAATAAGACATTTTTGACTTGAAATAAGACAAATAATCTTGGTAAGATTTTGCGTTTTTGCAGTGTGGAAACTGGATAGTGATGAATATTGTGGAGCAAAACTTAGACTGGCAAAATGACGGATTCCAGATTCTTTAGGAAGTGTTAAAAAAGCTTTTTTTTTTTACTTGGCAGTTGCATCTTGCGAGACGCTGATGCAACAACACAAAGCTGCCCCGTGTCTCTCAAGGAAGATGGACTCGTTTCTGTACTGTTCAACCCGAAGCTGCGCTCTGCTTCCTTTATTATTTATGGACGCGTCTGGCGCTTCTCAGCACTGTCATGATAAATAACAAGGAGGGAGAGGGAGAACTTCTGGTCAGTGATCCTCATAAGGAAAACTATCAATATGACACAAGTCAGTGCTATTTCCTGAGTAATTCCCACCAAACAACTGCATTTAAACACACACACACGGTCAATTTGGACTTACATCACTATGGATTTATATGGTAAAGATATATCAGCCTTCATATCCAGCTGAAAAAGATGGGTAAACTCCATTCTTCCAAAGAAAGGGCGTAAACTGAGTGAAAGTGGGTTGATCTGCGCTAAGTGCCTGCTGGTTCTGGAATAAAATCTTTTGACGGCAAACACTGGACGGCAGCGTTCGCGGCTTGGGCTCCGGCACACCGGCAGGAGATGAGCAGATTTCTCCCCTCCAGCACACTGAGGAAGGATAGCCCTGACCCCTGCCGACCTCACGGGCTGGGGAGGGAGGGAACGAAAGGAGGGATGGAGAGATGGACGGAGGAGGGGGAGGATGTGGAGTGACAGGGGGAGAAACACAGGAGGAATGTGAGATTACCGCCACTATCTCCGGCAGATACTGAAGGCCCGTCTCCTCACTCCTTCGGTCGGTTCAGACCGAGGAGGAAGAGGAGGAGGACGAGGAGGAGGAGGAGCAGAAAACAAGGAAAACAATGGGGGGAGAAAATGTGTGTTAACAGTCAAAAAGAGATGCTTTCCATATGCAAAGTGCTCAGAGGAGGGCAAAGCAGAGGAGGAGAGGAGGAAGAGGACGGTATGAGCAACGGAAGGGAGGGGAGGAACAAAAGGTGATGGGTGGGTGAGTGTGCGCCTGTGTGTATTTGCTTGTGTGAGTGGGTGCACACACACACACACACACACACAAATACACACACACAAAATTTATCTGTATACTCAGGACTTCACTGATAATAAACGAAATCTTAGAAATGAGAGCCTATCAAGCAGGAATCAATCATTGGGGTTTGTTGTCCAGGAGGATGGCGCCACGCTGAGATAAAAGACAGGCGGACGTCTGGGAAGAGCTGGGAGGCAGGGGAGGAGAGGAGAGGAGAGGAGAGGAGAGGAGAGGAGAGGAGAGGAGAGGAGAGAATGTAAAAAAAAAAAAAAATCTGGGTGTGTGGCTGGATTTGGGACAGGTTCGGCACTGGCTCTTAACTGGCTGACTAAAGCAGACTGGAGTGAAGCCTTGTGTTGAGCGACATTTACTGACTGGACCAAAAAAAAAAAAAACAAAAAAAAAACACTAACAAAACCCGTCCAGATGACTAATATAAGGATATGATAAGGAATAAGGATAAGACAAGGGAGCCAGGTAGTCATAGAAGAATAGCAGAAAAGCTAAATGACTGTATGTGTGAGTCAGCCTGTATCTGCGTGTGTGTGCGTGTGTGTGTGTGTGTGTGTGTGAGAGAGTGTGTGTGTGTGTGTCCGAGTATGCGCTCCATGCCAGGAAGCCTCTCCCAGCATCAGTATCATATGATTAGATGGACTCACACATGATGCACAAGACCCAGCCTCTGATAGGGCTCCATCCGGTCCCACACACTGTTCCCAAGAAACACACACACAAACACACACACACACACACACACACACACACAGATGTTTTCATTTCAAACTACTGACACGCATGAAACTGATAAGGTGTTTAGTCATTGTCTCCCTCTGTTATCCCCCCATCCGAACTCTGACCTTTGACCATCCCGATTGAAATGCCCTCGGTGGCTCTGAGCGCGCTCTTTAGCATGACTCACCCCCCACCCCCCACCATCACCCCCCTTTGGGGAAAATCCTATAAGAAAAATGTGCAAGATACATAAGCAATTATGAGGCATCATGGGCCGGTCATGAGAACGTTTTAGTTCATGTGTCTTAGTACATCACACAGAGTTGATATTCCTTTCAGAAATCATTTAAAAACATCTCATATATTTACACACCAGTGAGTGCACGACAGTTCATTTCAATCTTAAAGGGACTGTTCATCCATTTTGAAAAATGGGATGTTATTTCACTTCCCCCCAGCTGTTCTGTAGGAAAGTAGTGGCGCTATCTTCCTCTCATTGTTACTGAGTGCTGGATACTGGCTGGATGCTCCACATGCTAACTGTTAGCCTCCTGCCATTGAGCTGAACCTCCCCCCAGCTAACACTCTTAAAAATACCTGCTTTAATCCGCCTTAATAAGGTTTAACATCACTCAACAAGTGCCACTTTCCTAAACTAAAATATATGATTACCGAGTGCACACGGACAATAGTTTTGCTCAAATTACTGTTTAAAACCATATTTTTTCTGTTATCAACATTCAGAATGATCCGGTGACTTCTGCACTTCCTGATTCACTCTGTGCCAGAGGAGCAGTAGAGATACAGGAAGTAGATTTCTTGAATTTTTTTTTTCCTTTATTGAACACATGTACGCATGTTTATGTTGGAGGACAAAAATAACACCTTTCTGCAGAGTGCTGAAAGACAGCTGGCAGATAATGATAACTTTTTTGAGCAGTTTTTATGCCATTTCAGGTTGCAGGGGCAGGAACAGGGCAGTTATTTTGAAGAATAAATGAGTGCACTATCTATTTAACAACAGCCCATTATTATAAAAAAAAAAATAATAATAATAATAAAAAAAATACACCTGTGGTCCTAACTACTGAAGGATCTAAGACCATCCAAGATCAAACTTGTTCTGGGATAGCACCCTTCATGGCAACATGTCACAAGAACGGAGGCTTACATATCAAGTCATTATAAAAGCTTTAATTTTATTATTATTATTTTTTTTTTAAATCAGTAGTATCAACAAAACTTGATCTCCAACTCTGTAAGGGCTTTTATTCTGATGTAGCCATAGTCTGTATGTTTAAATATTGAAACGCTGAGATATGCTCATGCTTACAGGACTATAAACCAAATGAAAGAACATACTACATCATTGTATTTACAGGTACAGCAGGACACTTCATGCTGTTCCTCTAATCAGAGATTAGTATTTTGTTGGGGTGCTTTGTTTTCTACTCAGAGCTGACAAACTAATATTGCAGTTGCAATTCTTGGTCTAATGAAGCCTGTCTGTTTAAATGCTTGAAAGACAAAGTTTCTGTTTACTTGTTAATGATTATACAATTCAAATAAAGGAGGGTGTGCTGGATGAGATATCTGCTATCCAATCAGGTATTGCAAATCACTCATAAGAGTCTCATAGCAAAGGCTAGGCAGAATGATAATGAAAAAAAAAACAAAAAAAACATGCATGTCATAATGCTTTATAATGCATGTGATTTTCCTATGGAGGCTTAGGTGGCACTTAAAACATACTGGGATGCCTTGCAAAAGGATAAAAAAAAAATCCATTAGAAACTGATATACGCTGTTTCAAAACAGGCATCAGTAAAAATTATGTTTAATCAGAAAAACACAAAATTACTGTTTAAGATTATGTCATTAACTTCACAGCTGTCTCATAAGCATTTAACTCCATTTTCCTCCCACATTTTGTGTATTATATATTACTTATGATGTGCTAATGCCTGTAATCCACCTAATCCAAGGACCACTTCAAGTAAAGTGTTACTTAATCACAATAATAAAGCAGTAAACATTTTAATGCATGTAAAATGACTAAAAATGTCCTTCAAACAAACAGTTAAAAATGAACCAGTCCCCCTAACAGTGGCCGAAGCCAGCTTGGACAAAGATTGGCTTTGACCCCTCACCTCCGTCTCCTGGTCATTTGTGCTGTCCTCTGATTGGACAGTTCCTGGGTAGGGGCCCCACACTGTTTCTGGATGCAGATCCCTGCGAGCCACCACCCTGCTGTCCTGACTGCCTTCATTCAACTCCAGATCATCTGGAGAGAAAAAGAGAGAGAGAGACAGAGAGAGAGAGAGAGGAGAAATTCAGCATCAGCCTGGCTTCACACTGGGGTTACAACAATGTATTGGTTTATTGATGCATTAAACTGATATTGGCTTTTTTTTTTTTTATTAGAATCTACTGATGTCTGGTCAGTGTGAGTCACCACCAGTGTGGTAGGAGAAATCATTTCAGAAATCATTCTGGTGATGAAATTCCTCAGTAACTTCTTAGGAGAACGTGAGGCAGATTGTATTGTTGCCTCATATTGTCTTCTTCCATTAATATGGCTGTCATTTGAGTTTTACTGCTGACTCAGGGGCTTTTCCACCAACAGGAGTAAAATTCAATGGGAAAAGTGAGAGGACTTGAAATTTGGGGGACATGAGGTCACACTGAACTTCAAATTCACCTTAAGTGATGCCATATTTCCATTTGAAAGTGAGTGAAATAAAAAATATACATATCTACATGTCTTGTGCATCATTTTGCATATTACTCTGGAATTCAGCAGGACATATTTGGGATCTTTGGAAACCTTGGGCTCCCCACTGGAAGCTAAAACAAAGCTTTGTGGGTTTGAACAAAGCACAGCGGCACAGCAACAACAAACCCGGCGAAGGGTCTGTCCGGATCGAAGCAGATGAAGATATTAAGCATCGGCCAAAACTGACAGCGGCACACCGGGCAAAAGCAGCGTGCAGGATTGAACTTGACCCGAGCCCTCGCAGAAAGAAAAGGACGGTGCTCCAAAAAAAAAAAAAGAAGTCCAACAGCAGGGGGAGTGTGACACAAGCCGAGCGCTCTCTGTCCGGCCTGGTTCAAACAGAGGAAACTTCTAGTGCACTTCCTCAAAGTGATAACTGCAGAGGGATGGGAGTGAAGGCTGTGGTCTGAGTCTGCTGCAGCCCAGATAGAGCCAGATAGCCGGGAGGCATGGAAGACTTATCCATCTATTTAAAACTTAAGACAGCCTGCTCCCGCAAAGGGGGGGGGGGGAGAAAGCACCCCGTTAGTTGAGAGCGGGCTGCAGGGTTCCTCCACAAATCTGGGGATGTAACACGCGGTTTGAGTGATATTATTGACCGCTGCAGCACCGGCTCGTCACCGGCTGGGTGAGATTAATACCGACTCCCTCAGTGAGACGGTGCCCCTCAAAGGTTTGCTTCTGGACATCATAAAATACCCCCCCACCACCACCCACCCCTACTAATCATGACTCTCCCTCTCATAAACAAACGTACATACAGCAAATCTGCCCCCCACCCCACCCACCCTCATGATTTTGTGCCTCAACCCCCCCCACCCCGCCTGCCCCCTTTCCTCCTCCTCTCCTCCGTGATTCAGGCGAGTGTTTTTGGGGCAGGGAGGTGGAGGGGGGGCGGTCTAAAGTGGCGGGCCCGATAAGAGTGTTTGTCTAACACTCTCCATGTCAAAACACTCATCTATCTTCTCTGTATCTATCCCCACCAGAGAACAACGGACAGACGCTGATAAAATGGCTTTCCCACAGCCGGGGGTGGGAGGTATATGTGTGTGTGTGTGTGTGTGTGTGTGTGTGTGTGTGGGTGGAGGGGGAGTTATGGAGTGTGCAGCAGGAAGGAGGGAGGAAAGAAGGAGGAACGTGGAGTGGTGAGAAGTAGACGTTAATTTAATAAAGAGCGCCCTTTCATGCCAACGGAGTCATCGAATAATACCGCGCTGGTGTCGGAGAGGCTGCTGTGGCAAAGTCACACAGGAAGTGGCACATTTGTCTCGACTCGCGGCTCAAAAGATGCAACGGCGTGCTAAAACCGTGTACTGAACGGCACCCGTGCTTTTTCAAATTTTGCTGCGAGCTAGGCCGGAGGTGAGACCGGCGCTTGATCCGATCTCGTAATCGTACTCGGGGAAAATGACTCGATGTGCTCAAGTGCTCGCGCCGGGTGTTGGTGCACCTTGGGTATCAATCATGGGGTATCTCACGCCGCGTTCAGAGCCTCCCGCCCCTGAGCACATGAGAGCATGACACCGATGCCAGACGCAACAAGATCTGACCTGAACCTGCTGCGCGTGGGTCAGGTTGGGCTGAATTTTTCATAGAATGACTAAGGTTTGGATCGGGCTCTGGCTCGCAAATATTGTCAAAGAGAAGCCGTTGGCGTCTCTTTGTTGAGATGCACTTTGCTGTTATTGCTTTGTTAAAAGGATTGATGAGGATATAAGCAGCTGGTCGGGGTCTGGTCTCATGAAACGAGGTAAAAGTGGAGTGTGTTCGGGTTTGGGACGCAGGTCTTTGGGGTCAGTTCATATTTCAGGCCCGGTCCAGGTGCCAAACCAAACATGACTCCTCAGACAGAGTCAGCCGGTCTAGTGTAACCTGCCGGCCACTGGAAGTCTGAAGTCAAGTGTCTGTCCACTCGGTATCCTATCTCCCATCATTGTACGGGGGCCTCAGTTTGGCCACAGTGACTCCCCTTATCTAAGCACTCCATCAATGTCCAGTCGGCCGCCACGCCATTGGCCAAGGCTCACCACATGACCTCTTATCAGCCACTCCAGCTCCATTGACCCTCATTGTGAAATGGTCAGAGGATTTGACCCGAGTGAGCCAGCACAGATATTAACTTATAAACAGCCCCGTCACAAGGATTAGTTTGTCAGTTATTAAGGCTAAACACGTGTTATCCGGCTCCCTCGGTGACCTGTTGCGTCACATCCCTCCATGTCGCCCCGACCTCAGAGGGGCCGCTCACTGTCACGGGGGACGGGGCAAAATGAAATAAGCCCCAACTTTTTCTGGAGTGGAGCTTGATTTACACTGATAGGTTTAAGTCACTACAAAAAAAAAAAAAAAAAAAAAAAAAAAATTACTGATTCCATTGTTTCAAGTGAATGTGGTCTGATCAATTCCATTTTTGAAAAAAAAAAAAAAAAAAAGTAAAACATTAAATTTTCGAATGGATTTGAAAATTAGTGACATGGAATGAAATAAGGAAATAATAAAGAATATGAGCCAAAGAGAGAGAGAGTGTGTATAGTGAACTGAGAGATGCACCAACAACATCTGTTGTGCTGGTATCAGTGCCGATCCAGCTCAAAGTACTCAGATCAGCAAATCACGCCGTCCCGACACTGAGACCATATATCGTGTTATAGCATATACTGATGACATGCACTCGGGAGCAATATAAAACTTTTCAGAAGGGGGGAAAACGTCTCCTGATGTGAAAATGCTGACGTGCTGCTGTTTGTGAAGTTCGGTGTTTTAGAGGAGAAGTCGTGTCCATGCGCATGAAGGAGCAGTCTCTCTTTTATTAGGAGCCACACTGTCCCCTGTATCTGTTTACCTATTAGGAATCGGCTGTTTTCACATGTTCACATTACTTTCACATCACGTAGTAGCCTATACAACCTGTACACAGTGCATTCTGGCCTAAGGACAAGGCTGCAGGCTTTCACGAACATTTAACCCTTTGAAACCTGAGCAACTTGACTTGACTTCTCTCAAAAACATGGGAAAATGGGGAGAAAGCAACAAGAAATGACCTGAACATTTGCAAGAAATTAGGAAAAGGCAACAAGAAAATGACCTGGAAATTAGACTGAGTGTTCGCCACTAAAGACAATCAGCAGTGTGCCCGGAGGGTGGATATGAAAAAAGACTTTGAGGGTGTTGTCTTGCTTCCCGTACCAACACACGCCATGTTTGATGGATTCTGCCTGGTCTGCCTCATCCATACAAGCACACAAGGAACCTCCCCCCTCTGTCCACCTTTACTTTTGCTCTCTTGGGGAGCCAACAGCTGTGCAAGAGGCTTGCAGGTGAAAGGGCACTTCAACCTTTCCTTAAAAAAAAAAAAAATCCTCCTTTTGCACACTTGCTGTTGGCGTGCCATTGGTTAAGCTACCGCATGGCAATAGTGGCACGCATGCCTGAGGCTGCTGACCCCTGCCCTAGCCTCTGTTATGCAGCCTCATTTCTACTGTGTTACTGTTATTCATCCTTAAATAACATATTACATAGTAAATGCTGGTTCCTGTAATTGAATTGTAACAGGGCAATATTGAGCAGAATCGCCGACTGTAAACTGAGTCCTTGTATCAGCGGATCTACTGAATAAAATACTCCCGGCTCGTATCGGTTCCGGAAAACTGCTATCGGTGCACCTCCGCCTAATGAGCGCTGCTTGCTAATCCCAGCAGGTTAGCTGTGTTCACTGGGGCAACATGGGGCTGCCTACAATCCTAATCCCTGTTAATTACTCCTCTTGCCCACCACAGACCTTCATAATAACCCAGCAATCCTTATCAATATGGCTGGGCTGCACTAGCCATTACTACCCTCACTGCTCCGACTGATACTAGCTCCAACACTGCTATGCGCACACACACACACACACACACACACACACACACACAACAGCACTTCGTTGTGATGGTGCTAGATGACCCGATCCCAAAAACACTGGGCTGGTTGGGGTTGTTATCAATATCATCCAGTTCTACAGGATCCACACCGCTGTACTCATTTAGTTCTGACACTGTACACACACACACACAACTGCACTTTGTATATATATACACACACACACACACACACAAAAAGATATGCAGGCACATGACAGCCACACACAAACAAGACACATTGTGCGCACACACATCATCTAAACCCAGTGCACCCCATCACCACCACTTCTAGCAAAATACACATACACACGCATGCGTACACACACACACACACACACACACACACACACACACAAACACTTTCACACACATACAAAGCCTTATCGATACGGACGCTTCAGCAGCCACTGGGGCGTCCAGGCCTCTTTGACAAGCCAACACAATAAAACAATCAGTCCGTCATTAATGAAATGACTAACGCAATTAACCGATGAGTGGGAGAGAGAGAGAGAGAGAGAGAGAGAGAGAGAGAGAGTGCAGAGGGCGGCCGACGGACCCCGAACAACAACGGCGACATCGTCTCAGGACTTCTCAGCAGCTGCGTCTGCTTTCTGTCCATGACCAAAATTAATAGGAAATTTAGTTCCCGTTTTCCAATCTTTGTGCTTTTTGAAAGGAGTCAAATTATGTCAACAGAAACGGCACAGAGTTACATGCTTTATCAGGTTTTTTTTTGTTTGTTTGTTTGTTTACTAACAACCACACTGCCAAATAACAAAAAGTGCATATTCTGCATCTGCACCGAAAAAAACCTGAATCCCTGCTATAACCGTTACTGCACGACCAAACCACAGAGCTTTGATTTTAAATCCCAGTTGAGATCCAACGCTTTTCCAAAGACCCCAAACATGCGCTGCTGAATTCCAAAGAAACGAGTGTATAAACGAGTAAAATGATGCACGAGACATCTTGATATTTTCTATTTGATGTGACGCTGCAGCTATAAAACAACGGCCTCATGGCTTTGAATATTTCCTCAATATATGTGTGGTGGAGTTTCAATGTGCTGCTCAAGTGCTATGACAGGCGATGTGTTCCTTGCTTGCTCGTGGCTTCAAAACTGATCACAATTCATCTTCAGGAATAATGAAATCTGTGTTCGCCCCAGATGAGGTTAGAGGAATCGAACATGAGGATTATGTCTGCAGCAGGGATGTGAACACGATGGAATAAGACAAAAGGTCCAATTCTGAAATTTACTGGCTGAGATTATGGAGTATTGACGGCATGGGGTGGCTTAACAACTTTCTGAATGCAGCTGGAGACTGGAAGATGTTACATAATGGAATGTATTTTGCTGCAGGGTTTTAGCTGAAAACTTTCCCTGAATACCGGCAAATGAATGAATGGACTGCACCTTACTGAGAGTGGCATCATCAGGCGTCATAAGCACATGATGAGGCCGTTGTTAGAGCGTGATAATTATTATAGTCAGCGCACGCTGCAATAAACACATTGTGCAAAAAAAAAAAATGCATGAGGTTTAATATTTCATGGAACAGCCGTATAGTTACGGACATGACTGCGATTGTCATGTCAATAAAATTATATTGTCCGAAAAGCTTCTACTGGGCCAAAAATAAGTAACTAAATAAATGAACAGATAAGCAAGCGAATGAATTAATCAATCAGTCAGTCAACAAATAAATAACTACATACATAAACAATTAATATATTTTTTTATTCTGATGTTATTCTATTATTTTATTTTTAATTGCACTTACTGTACTTACTAGTATTTAGTATAGTAGTTTTTGTACATACATACATACATACATTATACACATACACACACATCTATCCATCTGTATATTTCATATTCATTACCATCTGTATATTTCACATCTCATATCTCATATTCTTAGGTTAGCCCTTATTGTATATTTTTAGTTTTTAGTTTTTAGTCTTTATTGTATATATTTAGTCTTTATTCTATTTTATTTAACTTTATTATATGTTTTTACTGATGCTGTTGTAACACGAGAATTTCCCTGGTTGGGATCAATAAAGTATATCTATCTATCTATCTATCTATCTATGCATAAATCCATCCATCTCTCTATCTATCTATCCTCTCTTCCTGTAATGCAGCACAGTGCAGTGTGTGTGTGTACAGTGTTGAGGATCTGACTGAAGCGGCTCAGATGAACTCTGATGGTTGACGTGCGGTTCAGGCGACACACTCATTAACTCCCAGCCCATCCTTGCTCAGTGTACAGTCTCTCCTGTACACAACTGCAGCCCAAGGGATCGCCTCGCTCATGTCTGAAGTCACGCTCCATCATGGATTATATCTCAAACAGAAGACCCTGCACATAATATCAGTTCAGCGCAGTGGGACGCCACCTAATCCCAATCCAACAACACAGCGCTACTGTGCTCGTGTTTGTCCTCGGTGTGTCGCAGAGCCTCGACCCGCCGGGCAATGATCAACTCAACTCCAACAACGCAAAGGTCAGACTGACTCAGTGTGCAGGGCTTCACGTATGCAACAACTACGGAAAAAAAAGAAAAGAAAAGAAACGGCACCCCGGGACACCGTCCTTCATCGACCAATACGAGAAGAGCATCCTGAACGAGAGCCAGCCTGATTGGATATCAATGAGAAGGAGGGCCGGGGAGGGGGGGGGGGGGGGGGGGGGGAGAAAACACAGGCGTAACCCAACACTGATGTTCTCCTCTATCCGGCCTAATTGATTTTTAAAAAGACTATTGTTGATATCAAATGAGCACATCACGGCAGAGCTATTGATTTTTTGACACCGTACAACAGGAAATCTTTATCTGCGTGCCACTCCGACCCCGCGCTAATAGGTGGGGTTTAACCTCTGCTGAATGACAAATCCCAATGCTTCCCTTCCCTATTCTTCCTGGAGTCCTCGTGGGAGCCACGGGACAAATAAGGACAGATGCAGCTCCGTGTCGTATTAGGAGAGACGGCTATCTCGACTGTATGAAAGCCTGTTTGCTTATAATGTCAAATCAGGCTCTCTTAGCGTGAGGAACGCCGTCTGTTTAAATACAAGACCCATCTTCCATCACATGAGATGAAATTTTGAAATGATCACAAGTGAATACAGCAGCAAATAATGCAACAATTGGGGTTTTCTAAATCCATACAGCCAAAAACTCTCCTTGCATTTTTTCGAATCCCCGTTTGGTTTAATATGGGCGGGTTTCATATCGTATGTACGTCGCTGACAAAGCAGTAAATGGCAGATATGAACGATACTTTTTTTTTCAGCTGCTGGACAAACTCCAATTACTCTGAACCTATGGTTATGGTACCATTTATTTTCTGCCGATCAGTTTATGTCATTGCTTTTTTTTTTTTTGTTGAATACTTGCCGAGATAATGTGGCATGCAGTTTGCCTGATTCTTGGCTGTTCCTTTACAGACCGAAATAAATCCAAAAATGAGATGTGTGTCTATTATTTTATACGCAGCAGCTGTTTTGGTATTGGAGCAATGGGTCAAAATGAATATATTACATTTTCTGAGTAACTTGCCCAACCTGTGTATAAGTATGCCTAAAAACAGCATAAATATACTTTGAATTTGCTGTGTGTCTAAGATACAATGGCAGTCCACAGAGTTGTTGTATATTAAGTGAAATCTTAGTCATGTTGAAGGGGTCTTTATTCATTTGTGTGCATGCATCTCTGAAATGCAATAGCTAAATCACTCATGTTTAAAAGGACAAAACAGTTTATATTACAGGGACTATTTTGCCTGGTGGAGGGAACCTTTTCACTCCTCCCAATCTCAACTCATCAAAACCCAACGGTGCTGCCGCTTTTAGGAAAACTAACATGGACAACTTTATTACGGTGAGGGAATATTTGAAGTCTCTGAAAGTTCATTTACATATCATAGCAGAATGAATGGAAACCAATAGTTAAAGGAGGAAAAATAAATCCAAATTCCGACTTTGCTTTGGGAAAAGATTGGCAGAAATGTGAAGTTTATTGATTTTGTAGATAATATGCTAAACATGCAAAATCAGTGGTGTGGTCCTTTAACATGGAATCTGTGGGTGTTGAAAAAGTCTTATGTAAGGCCTTCAGGGATTTAAGGTTTTAGGAAGTATTATTGAGGTCTTATTTTTTTTTTTCATGAGCTTTCTTGGTGCTGCATATCCACTCTTGACACAGAACAGGGTTTGCAACAGAATATGCATCGTACTGTAAACACAACCGGACTTCACGCTCCTCGGTTATTCATTTCCTGATATCTTCTTTCTTATTCTATTCCTATTCACACTTCCACAGCTTTCATTAGCTTTCATTGTTGGCCTCGTTTCTCCACTTTTTTTTTTTTTTTTTTTTAATTTCTGCATTGTTCTTAAATTCTGCCCTACACGGGTCTGAAACAGTGTGAAATTCGGCATTCTGAAATCTGCAGGTGCTCACCGACATCCACACACGTCGTCTGCTAACATTAACTCATGCGAGGCCTCCGTCTGACAGTAAGCAAGGCATGATTCCACCTCACCTCTCTTTCTTTCTTTTCTCCCTCTCTCTCTCTGTCTCTCTCTGTCTCCGTGATCATCCCTGCAGCACCCCTGGGTCCCTGGAGTCCGGCAGGCTCGGCTCAGCGGCAGATAGACATTTCTGGGATAGGCATCTACTGCTCAGGACCACGCAATCATTTCCATTTTACCCTCTGTTGCACAGGCAAGATAAGACACCTGCGTAGCCCTGCTAATCAGATGAGCTTCAACAGAACTTTATCATTGACATTTACCACTGTTTACCCAACTAATTTCTCTTAACTGCACTGCTGAACTTTTATCTGCAAAATACATACACCACCAGAAAAGAGCAAGAAGCAAACATGCAAATTCACAAATATGCGAAGAAAGATAAAATAATGGAAAAAAAAAAAAGTAAAGCATTTTTTTCCCCCCTCTGTTCAGAGGACGAAGGCGGGGTGAAAGCAGAACAAGTGACGAGGCTGCGGTTGATGAGACGATGCCTCCTCCTCGCTCGCCCCCCCCCCCTCTGCCTCCGCCCCCTCGCCTCCTCCCCGCTGAAGACAAACAGAAATGCAAAGAATGCTGACATTCACATGCAAAAACTTCATTTTGGAGTTCAAACACCTGACCGCCGGTGGAGAGAGTTGTATTTATTGCTGATAAAAAAAAAAAAAAAAAAAAACAGTCTGCGTTTCTGTATGTGTGTGTGTGTGTGTGTGAGAAAGAGCAAGTCCAGATCACATACATGGAAATCAACACGCAACTTATGACACGCTTAAGACATAACAGCAACCAAATCCTTTCGTTGTTGGTCAAGTTTTTTTTTTTTTTTTTTTTTTTAAGTGCTCACTGCTGTGGTGTTTTTTGCCCTGCACTGCCCAGAGATCATCTGTCAATCAAACCACGTGGGCGGGGCTATGACCTCTCTTTCCTTGTGTTTTCACAGTTTCAGTCTCTCTTTTCTTTGTTTCATGCTGGCCATCGCTGCTGCTGCTGCTAACTCCTCAGGTCATCTCCAAACCAACCTTCACTCCAAACCAACCTTCACTCCAGAAGACACATCACTTCCTGTGCAGCGGAGCGATTTGACCATGAAAGAGCGACCAGACACTGAGATTTTGAAAAGCACATGGAAAAGCTTTTACTATAATCCACATTGTATCGATGACAGAAAAACTGACATTTATTTAGGGCTGCACGATATGAACAAAATCTCATACCTCAATATTCATGCCAAATATCTTGATAGCAATATGATACGATATGACTATGGATTCACACTTTGTTGAAATTTTAAGTGTAACAACAGTGAAAATTGAGCATTCCTCTAAAATCAGCATAATAACGCCAAATGGACATAGAAAATGCAGTTACTTCACTTCAAGTATTTTATTAATTATAGCAGATGAATTACTGTGTTAGGCTGCTTTAAATCAATTTTAAAAAATTAAAATCAAACTGCAGGCCCTGCTTCAACACAATGCTTCAACAATATTTTGAGTGTAACAAGTGAAAACTGAGCATTCTTCAACAAAGAGCATAATAATACCAAGTGGATGTAGAAAATGCACAAAATATTTTACAGAGCAGACCAATCAGTGTCTTAGGCTAACCCTAAACCTAAATTTGATACTGTCCATATCGTTGCCCTTTTGAGATATTAATATCACGCATGTTCGTAACTAGATAACAATATGATATATCATCCAGCCCTACATTTATTTGGAAGAAAATCAGTTATTACTTTAAAATATGTGATTGAACATTTGACCAACACATATTAGATGCATGATGTACCCAACCTGTCTTCATACATGTGCTGCCCAAATGAAGCTGTTTAGACGGTGCTGGTATCAAACACCTCTTCACAAATTACAATCTATGCTTTTCTATATTCTTTACAGTTGGATTAAACCAGTGCTGGGCAAAAACGCATCAATTTCCATTATTCATGTGCAGATTCAAAGCAAAACGGCAATCGCTGAGAGTCGAGATTCGAGGAATAGGAGGGAATTCTCGGGAGAGCGATTTTAATGTGAAATTATGTCTGTGCATCTCAGAGAGACAGAAAGTGAGCGCATGTGTGTGTATGCACCTCAGTGAGTCGGAGTGTGTGTGTGTGTGTGGGCACGTTCCATACGTGCACGCCCCGCTCTCTTATTCACACTCCCACCTCCATCTCTCCCAGCCTCCCCTCTCTCCACTGCTATAGCCTTTCACAAATTGAAAGTGGAGACCTTCCAGAAACTATCCCTGATAATCACACATAAATTAATTAGAAAATGTTTCTTGACATTCTCTGCGCACAGACGGGAGAGGAAAAAAGACTGAGGCAAAGCCACAAAATTAATTGTACGGTATGTGACTCCGATAATTAATTCAATCATTAATTCATGTCTGCTTTAACAACTCCTTCTGGCTCCCGCAAAAGGACGTTTCAATCAGGCCGGTATCGGCTGCGCGGGCCAGGGAAGGGAGACGTGAAAAAGTTAAAGAGTGATAGACTCGCTCCACACACTCGGGGTCATTCAGAGGTTCACAAATTAAACAGACAAGACCAAGACGGGAGCGGCGAACGGAGCGAACAAACAGCGGGAACATGAGAAAGGCCGTAAAACAAAGTCACCCCCCCCCTCGCTTTGTACTCGGTGTCCATATCTAGAATAGAGTACACAGATGCCCTGCCCTCACGCTTCTTCCTGTAATATGTGTGTTTAATGGTAACAGCACGGGGAAAAAAGGAAGCATCAGAGGGCAAACTGAGAAGATCTCCTAATTCCACTTCTTATATTTCGCTTCCTCGCTAAAATAAATAAATGGGTTTATCTTTCATCCTGGTGGACTGAATAAAATGAACCCGAATGCACTGCGCTGTTGCAGCTGTTTACAATGAAGAGGCCACTTTCAAAACACCACTCTGCTTACAAAACATCTGCTTAAAAATACACAAGACATTATGCAGCGTGTGAAACTGACATCATTTTAGAACAATTTCAATTTTCTACTTCCCATAAAGAACCACTACTAATTGAAAAGTGCCGCTCTTTGTGTTCCATTTTAGCGACTAATCACTTTACAAGAGATGGCGTCACTTTTTCCCGAATGTTGAGAAATTAATTTGGAGTTCCCGTGCATTTCTAGAGAAATAAATATGAAGAAAAAATTGTAAATGTACATTATGATGCATTCTGGTGGTAAGCCCACTTTATATAGTGTGTCAAAATTGCATAGTGCGCTCATGAAAAATAATTGAAACCCATTATTACTGGCCACTCTCACACACAAACACACAAAAACACACACACACACACACACACAGATCACACATTAAATAAAGTGCTGGAGTAACCCTGGTACAACAGCTCTGGGAAGGAAGCTGGTGAGGACGAGATAGAGGAGAGAGAGATGAAGCCATGACAAGAGAGAGATCATGAGGACAGGAAAAAGTGTGTGTGAGTGTGTGTGTGTGTGTGTGTGTGTGCGTGTATTCTTGCACTTCTATAATTAACGTACGTAGAACAAAAAGACAGAAAGACGACAGACAAAAGGGGACATTTTGCTGCCTCTCACCTCCACAACAGATTAGGCCTTGGACCAGGGATTAAGATGAGAACTAGGATTAGATTAAATTAGTACATGGTTTAGGTTAGGGTGACAGCTAAGCTTAGGCCTGTCGCGACGGGGGTTTCAAGCCGCACTTGGCAAAATTCTGCATGTTGGCGATTCCAAATGAGAAATGTGAACTACAATACCCAGAATTCCTGTAGTCATGTGAATAAACTGCACACAGCACGCAGCTGGCCTAGCAAAGGAAAGCAAAGGGATGAGAGGGAAACAAAGATCTATTGGGGAAAAGGAGAAGATTTCACTCGTTCACTTTGGGTAGAAGCGACACAAACCCACTCCTCTGTGTTGCAGCTCGGCTTTGACATCCAGAAAAAATCCCGCTGAGTGCAGCTTGAAAGTTTTAAGCTGCGGGCCGGGGGGATGAGCGCGTTCAGTGGAACGTCCGGACGAGAGCAGAAACGCAAACGCAAGGGAGCGTGTTTGTGTGTGAGAGGAAGGTATGCAGGATGTGGTGCAGCAGCTGCGGGAGAGGCCAAGTATCTGATAGGGCGGGTAATCAGCGCGCCAGTGTCCCGTCCCGCCACCCGTGCCAGGCGTTCCTGGGCTCGAACACTGGCCATATGAGAGCTGCCGGGCAGATAGGAGCCGGACAGCGCTGAGAAATGTTCCTTTAGATTGTGGCCTCGTGCCGATCATCACGGAGGGGGGATGAGAGTGACACATCAGGCAGGCTGGAGTGAGGAAATGGTGGAGGAGAAGTGTGTGTGTGTGTGTGTGTGAGAGTATGTGGTGTACATATCAAAAGCAGGAGAGGGTGAGACTTTCAAGTGCCTCTTTTCAGTGTCAAATCCAAAGTTCACAAGTCGTGCATTTGCCTTTACACGAATCCCTCCGGCTGGAAATAATAACAAAGTGGCACAAGCAGCTTTTATCGTCACTGTGCTGCCTGGAGGGAGGAGGAGGAACACCGGGAGAACCAAAACCAATTACCAGACAACAGACAATACTAATTATTTACACCACATAATGCAAAGCAATCATTTAAAAATAAAATACTTCACCTCACAGTGCCACGTCAATATTACTAGCTCGCATGGCTCCCATTATTATCATTATTATTGGCCATTATGCATCAAAGTCATATTTGACAATTTATTGATTTGTGCATGTGCATCTCAAGTCAAGTTCTAATTATTTTGCTGATGGCGCCTGAAGGCAGCAGTGGACTACAGCAGGCCAGACGATGAGGGGAGGAGAGGAGAGAGCGGGGCAGAAGGATTTCTAGCTCTCCATTCACTTCCATAGGAAAACAGCTCCCTGAATAACACTTCACGCACATGAACAAACCTGAACAAAGAGGATTATGCCAATATAAAAAACAGCAAGTCCTGGTAGCCCTTTTTTTTTTTTTTTTTTTTTTTCGTGTGTGTGTAATTGTAATTATTTGTGAAAGTGCTGTCATTTCTTCCTGGCACATAGTTTCCTGCAGACGCTATCTGCCGGATCTACTTTCCAATTTCCAAAATACAAGAAATACAAGAAAAGAGCTGTTTAATATTTTTTGGGGTTTTTTTGTTTTTTTTTTAATACTGGCCTAATCCACTTTGGTAACTTACACACTTACCATTTTCCAGATGTTTCCGTGTTATTTACCTCCTAGTCAGATATATCAGAAAAATATGAGATTCTAATAGTAATTAGAGTTGGGTGTTGATGTTACTGCTATTTCCAGGTTGAAAGATGGTATTGAAGTGAACGCACCATCAGTTTTCGGTTTGGTTTCCTGTCGTCTCCGCTGGTTAGCTGTATTCACCTGACATTCCAGGTGTAAAATCAGTCCCAGAATGAAAACCAGCAGGGATCGGAGTTCAAACCGCCGAGGAGCACTCACTCGACCTGCACTCACACCACAACGAGGGATTTTCATGCATCTCTCTTTTTCTGGCTGAGCTGATGTACTGTACTGATATTTAGGCCCTCCTTGTGTGCACTATTTGACCAACATGTGGAACATCTGCCGCGCTGGACGTTCACGGGACAAAACAACCGGGTCTCCTCTGCCGTTGATTTTCAGCCGCAGACTGCACTTCCAGGCGTCTGACCCCTGCTGACAAGACAAGCCCTCTGGAGACACGACAACCAATCATCACCTCAGACAGCCTTGACTGACAGGTGGAATTGACGGGGCGCTAGCAGGGACACCCTCCTCTCTACAGACAAGGGAGTCTGCCTGCCTGAGATATGGAGGAAGGTTACAGAGGAGAAAGAGGGAGCGAGGGAGAGTAAGTCCCACTATAGAAAGGATGGATGCATATAGGTCAGTGCTATTCTGAAAGGGCTCTCCACATTTTTATTTATTTTTTTTTAACACTTTTTATAAGATGTTGCATCCAGAAAATAGAGGTTAGAGCAATACATGGGGACAATGTGGACAAACCTTTTATTATATTCATCAGTGTCACTATAATGGGTATCATGCAGTTTGCTTGATATTTAATATTTACTGTATAATTTGTATTATACATTGGCATTAACAGCTGTATTCAATCTGGTAAACCTAGTGGAAAACACTGAGAAACTATTGAGGTTTTTTTTTTTTTTTTTTTGTTAATGGAAACTATGTCTAAAAGGTGTCTGGAACAGTCTGGAATCACATGACTAAATAAGATCCTTTTATTTATTTTTTGTTGCACCACACACTAATAGCCGAGTGGGCCAAGTTGTCTAGAGGCACCGGGGCCTCTGGTTTCTAAGCGGAGCCAGGGGTCTGATTCCCACCCCTGACAAGCAGCTGAGATAGCCTCGTTTTTGAGTGGTTTCCCTACCACTCCAGACTTTTCAGACATCCTGTATTGATTTCTTTAATAGATTTCTTGGTTAACCTTACCCTCCAACTCCACCTGACGCTGAACCCTCTTAGACCCTGGCCCTGCATCCCATCCTTCATTCTCAAGTCCTGTATCCAACCTGCACTATATCACCCATGTGTTTTTTAAGGTATTTCTGTACCAAACAGACTGAGGAAATGGAGGCCATGCTGAAAACGTCGTGGGCCAAACCTGGCCATCACTTCTTCTTCATAAATCTCATCTCCCTCATCCTTCTATGTCTCCATTTCACCTACGTCCCACTCCTTCACATCTAATTGTGACATTTAAATAGCACCACTCTCTCTTAACCCTAATCTCTGACTGATCCTTACACTTTCAGATCTATTACACGCTTCATTAGTTATCCATCTCTTCTAAACTCCCCTGTTTACTTCTTCTGCCCCTCTCTTTCACCTGCTCCCCCACTTGTGGCCTCTTGCTGTACCCTCTCTCACCTTTACATATATCCTACCCCCTTCTGCCATTTTACCATATCACTCTATCTTTTACCTCTCCCTTTATCTTATTCTTTCTTATTCTATATCCCTCACTTGGCTTCTCGTGTGTTATCTTCTTCCTCTCCTCCTTAAGCTCTCTCTAACCCTTCATCCCTCTATCCTAAGCTCACCCCCTTTAACCTCGGCCAGTCTGGAGATGACATCTTGTCTCAACGCCGGGAGTTAACTGTCTACGCTCCTGGTCTACCAGATAACAGATAACAACCACACAAACAGGCATGCACAACACACACATGCACGCACACACACACACACACACACACACACATTTATGCTTTTAGGGTGAGTATCAGTTGGTGAAACTTCATTATAATGTCATTTCAATGTGCAAAGCTGTGGTTCCAAAATATCTCCTCATTCTCTATTATTTATTCTATCTATATCAAAGTATCACTTTGAGTGAAGACAAATATAAATATATATCAAAAATCAGTTTGTTGCTGATGGTAGGGTTTTGAAACAACTTGTTTTGGAAATCGGAGGCTTTCACATAATTCATAAGCTGTCGATTTGATTCTTGACTATTTCTGTAAATAGTTCCACAAAGAGATGAGCAAACGAGCAGCAGAGAAGATAAAGGGAAGCTTTTAAACAAACATCTTTTCCTCCAAATTCCATCTCTCAGCCACCCTTGACACGATGGCTCAAACTGAAAAACAAAGGCTTTAAGTGATCAGGATGCACCTTGTGCTGCTATTGGTGGTTTCAGTGGAAATGTACAGTATGCAAATGTGACACCCCCAATATCTCTCTTTCCTCAACACCAAATAAATTAGACTCTTTTACACGGGTGTGATAATATGCATATAGTGTGCCTTCATGCTCTATTATAATTAACTACTGTATGATAACCCAACACCCACCCGCTACACGCACACACCATGCCTGGTAAATAATAATAACCATTATTACGCCTGCCATTACAATGCTTTATTGGAGGTAATTTGAATAACTCTGTTGGGGAGGATAAGGGGTTAGGAAACAGAAAAGTGCTGGGCCAGCAGGAAAACATTCACCTCGCTTGGCTGGCTTCGCGGGGCCCCTGGAGTCGATGAGATGTCAGAGAGTGTGATTGGACAGCTCGGAGAGGCCCCTCTTTCTCATCCCTGTCACATTCTACAGGGTTGAAAGGGGGAGGGACCTTTGCTATGAAGGTTATCCTCCTCTCTTGTAGGCGAAAAGGAAGGGATTTGTCAAGGTGCTACTCTACCCCCAATGCTATTCGCAAAGTCTATGCGGCTGTCCGAAAGTGGGCATACTTTCTAAAATGTCTACAGGGCTATGATAGATTAAGTAAATCAGAATTAGAATCAGAAATATTTTCTTGATCCCTGAGCGGAAATTGGGTAAAATATAAACATGCAAGCTGCTTTAGTAAAAGAGTGGTTGTGAGTTGGAGCTCAGTGACAGGGATGAACAGAAACCAGATAACTTAAACAGTTATCTGGTAGTTACCTGGTCAAATCAGCTTTCACATTCTCCACAATGTCAACAAAAACTGAACATTGTAGTTGTTGCACTGGACTTAGTCTGGACAGCTAAACCTGATAAAGTGCACACTGAGTGTATATCTAAGTATAAAGTAACTTAAGTATAAAATAATTTCCCCAACTGTGCTTGTGAGGCCGACGATCAAACATGGATAACGTGGTGTATGGAGCACGAAACCTGGACCGTGAACACTGATTGGCTGATGATGTGATGCTTTATCTTTCACTTTCTCCTCCATCCAGGTTAGTTGTTTACAGAGAAAACCAAAGGAACGACATCTTTTTCCGATTGTAAAACACGGTGGTGGATGTGTACTAGTACAGCAGCCATCTACTGAGAGTTATTACGTCCTGGAGCGCCGCGGAACACAAACACCGTTCCTCCATGATGTTCTCCATATTCCACAACGATGATGCTCCCGCACACACACACTGCTAAACAAATTCAAAACTGGTTTCATGAAATGCAGCACCAAGTCAAACTCCTTCACGGTTGCGATCAGCAGACGTAAACATGACTGAACCTTTAGGGGAAGTAGATTTGCATCGCCATTCCAAATAACTGAGGACTTTCCTTCTTGAATACAGATCTAACACCTCAGTCCACACGGTCGGGGATGCAGTATGTCACCAGGACAAGGAGGAATGAAGTTGATCTGCAGGAAAAGGGTGGCCCAACTACTGATCAGATACTTGGTATTCATATTGGTAGATGTTTGCGGTATTTTTGTCCTTCTCCTTATTATAAAATGCTTTCACTGTTTAGCAACACACTCTTTTTTCACAGTGACAATGGGTTTATTGCCGTACTAGAAGGAGAGAATGTGTGGGGACCGCCAGCCAGCCAGCCAAGCAGCGAATGACAAGGGATTACTGTGACACCCATTTGCATATCAAGAATTTTAAGCAGTGAGGGAGAAAATATCGAACCCTCCAGCCTGCAAGGTCATTCAAAAGATAATTTTTTTCTTCTCTTCATAATTTATTTTGCATATCATGCAGTATGGACACATTGTAGATTAAAAAGGCGGCTTTAGCGTATCATGCCATCCCTGATAGGGACTAGGAACCAGCTACCACCTAGCCTTCTGCGACTCCCCATGCCACCACACCCTCATCAAACTCACTGAAGACACACACACACACACACACACAGGTTGAAAACATGCAAGGAGGATAGACACTGAAAAACTGCTGAAGCTTCTAATCCATTCAAAGTTTATTTTCTGTCCAATCATCTCTTTAATTTTCATGTTTTTTTCATATCAATGCAGGCAACAACACCAGTGTTTACATGGCTGCTGCTGACAGAGTGTTAAAAAAAAAAAAAAAAACAGAAAAAGAAAAAGAAATGATCATCATTGACCAAAGACGCTATTCAGATGTAGGTGTCAACAAGTCAGAACACACTGAGGAGTGTCAAATGTGCTGATTGTGTCCAGTAATGAACTGCATTATCTTTTATTCAGGGGAGGAAAAAAAAACAAACAAACATGACTGGCAGGACGAGTTAAAATGTTTTGTTGTTGTTGCTCTTGTGTTAACATCAGCCATTTACTTGAAAATATTCTGTCTGAATAATATCAATGGCTGGGACAATAAAGCACCATTTCTTTGAATAAATTAAGAGATTATCATCATCATAAGTTAAGAGAATACAAAGAGTACATAGAAAGGGAAATTTCCATTTAAAAAGGAATTTCTGGATTGGAAACGCTCTGGAATGATTTTTTTCCACTCTTAAGATATATTCAGTAGATTGCAAATTTAACAAATAAATGGAAATCATGTATTGTAAAAGGGCTGGAAATCAGCAATAGCTATAAACTATGTGCAGCACACCAGTTTCATGTTATGCACTTGATGCATCGTCCCTATATCAAATACAAAAATAAGCAAATGGGGAAAAAAAGGATGGCAGGAATTTCTATACATCCAACCTGCATGGGTTTTATATGCAGCAGAGGTATTTGGCTTACTCTGTGCTAAGAGCTGAACAGCGCCTCAGGACAGGAACAGAGATTGTCATATATTTTCTCAGCTTGATGCGAAACAGCCATGACATAAACATCTAGGCAGCAGACGAACGGAGAGGCAGATATGCATACAGGGGCTAGGAAAACTAAGGACTAACAAGACTATGGAAAAGACTGGAATATGCAGAAAAAATAAATGTTTGAGATGGAGTTGTCAACATCTCGCACTATTGATATTGTGAGTCTGTCATGAAGTTATCAGTGACTTTGAACTTATCGACCACCTTTACATGATCACTCAGACACCCCGGTTTAACATGTGGTGGGTCAGTAATCGGATCCACCGCACCCCCGACGTTCTGCGAGCTGTTATCATATGCTGACATGGAGGGCAAATTGCTACGGCAACTCTTTTAATGTTTGGAAAAACTTGAACAAATCAAGTGCAAGGGAATGCATCAGACGACTGGTAAACACATTTTGTTCAGTGTCATGGCCGCTACAACAGAATTTTTTACATTTGACTGCAATACCAGCTCACTCCACTGTGGCGCTATACTGTAAACAGCACAGTGCATCTGGCACAAAGTAGAACACAAGCTCTGTGTTCACTAGCTAGAGCCAGGGCAAGACCCTGTAGTGGAGGCAGTAGCCATAGATTAAAATATTAGAGAAATAACACAAGCGGCATCGTGTGTGTGGATCTGCCACATATCTGGATCAATAACATCAGTCCAATATCCCATCTATGAATTATTACACATGCATTGGCACTGATATTGATACTATAAGGGTGCATCCCTAACAGATATTTTAGTTTATATTGTTGTATAAAGGATTGTTGTATGAAGGATAAATTTCCTCCAACAACGAAGCTGGACAGCGGTTACATTTTCACCACACTACGTTTTTTTGTTTGTTTGTTTGTTAGCAGGATATTTCAATAAATTATGAACGGATTTGAACAATTAACATGTCGTGACTTCTGGTGAATCTCCAACATGTGGAAGTGGAATATGTTTGCACTGGTTTTTGGCCGAGGTGCTTTCAAGTGGCCCAACTTTTGACTTAGCTGTTGTGGAGCTTGGTTCTTGGAGGATAACAGAAAATAATGTAACGAGTAATTTAATTGTTTTTCCTTTTTCAAATGAGTCATAATGAATGAGGAATTTATACATCACTGCCCTTAAGATAATAAACGGACTACAAACTTCTGATCCCGTGCACGAGGAGCAAGAAAACCCCACCGACCGCGAGAAGCAAGAAACACTGTAACACTCCTGGAGGAAGATAAACCCCCGTTTTGTTTCCATCCAGGCCATCGCACGCTCTCCCGTTCTTCTCCCTCCCCCTATCTGTTTATGGGAAACGGGCGATAGACGCCGCGCGTTTTTTGTATGAACAAGAGGCACATTAGGCAACGACTCCAGTCCGACTGTAACATCCTGACAACGTGCGACGGGGAGGGAGGGTAAGACAAACAAGACAAACAAAAAAAAAAGAAGAAAAAAAAAACATGGATGGGAGAGAGAAAGCGGAGGAGATGAGATGTGTCGCTGTGTGGAGCTGGAATGGGTGGGGGGGGGTGTTAGCAGGGCTGTTGGTGATGGAAAGACCAGGGGAGGAGAAGGTATCCGCGATGGATGGAGGGAGGGAGAGAGGAAGAAGGGGAGGTGGGAGGAGAGGGATGGAGGCAGGAGGGAGGGAGGGAGGGAGGGTTGGCGGTGGGGGTGGGGGGTGGGGGTTGGGGGGAGGGGGGTCTTGACGATAAGAGAAAAATTCAGACCGGTCAAAGTTTCCCTTTTGCCAATCGTGCTCCTGATAAAGACAGCGCCTGCTCCGGAGCTGATAGAGGGGCTATCTCTCTCCCTTACTCTCTCTCCCTCCCCCTCCCCTTCTCCTCTATCCTTCTGCCTTGCTCGCCCAGCAGTTAGTTTGTGAGGAGGAGAGGGGGGGGGGGAGAAAAAAAAAAAAGAAAAAGAGAAAGAGAAAAAAAAAAAAAAACACGAAGGCCCCTATCAGTGCAGCATCACGGTGCTACCATCAACCAGCCACCGCGCAGCAATTAATATCGCTCCAATTACTGTTAAAGGGACAAGGCTGGGACAGCACGATAATGAACACATCCTCTCTTCCCCACCAAAGGAATTAAAATACACGTGCGCACACACAAACACACACACACACAAATGGCAAACACGTGCACATAAACACGAATGGACGCACACGCGCGCCCTCGAGTGCACACCAGCGGTCGGCCGGCGCGCACACGCAGACGTACATAAAACGTGCGCAGCTTGAAAAGGAAATAATGTGAGATAGTGCGGTAATCTTCTTGCATTGTTTAACTCATTGAAGACAACAGACAGAGAGAAATAAATAACCAAACAAACCACGATAAGAGAGGAAATAAATAATAAAATTATGGCGATTTGCTTGTTATCTCCTCCTGGCCGTGTGTGTGTGTGTTTTTTTTTTTTTTTTTTTTGTTGGGAGTTGAATAAATTCCCCCGGCCTGTCACATTCACGTCTCCTGCAGGGTAACGCTGGGACAACAGGATGGACGCTGACGAAAATTTGGAGGAGGCGCAGCGGAGGAGCGAAATCCAGCGGCCGCACATGCACACGCACACACGGACACAGACACGGAGCTCACGCCGCCGTTCTGTTCAATTTTGGCCGTGGCGTTTAAGTGTTGAAGTGTTTAATGTTGATATGCTGATCTGCAATCTCCTCAAGACAGGGCCTGTCTCTGCAGTGGGAAACGCACGAGATACAAACTACACTCTGAGAGGAAAATTATAGAGACAATTACAGGAACTCCAGCAAAAACGGGAATACATCTCTATCTTTGAAATAAAATAAAATAAAATAAAATAAAACAATGAAATGGCAGGAAACGCAAACAGGACAGAGGAGCCTTTGCCATGGCTGCATCAACATAAGGCGCATGCAGCCACGTGACTTGACACACGATCCTGCGTCGGCGATGCAAATTTGTCCAGACCTCCTTCAGGTCCAGGTGATAAAAAGGGCTCTGTAATTAGCTCTGGGTGAAATATTAAAAATGGGAGGCACACAAGTGTAGGCCCGGTGTTGGCCACAAATCCAACATATCAAACAATCACACCAGCATTTCAACAAGCCCCGAAGAAGACTGCTATTGTCATGTACGGGATTTTTAATTCATTTACTTACTATTAAGCAGAAATTGACTGACTATTGAGTATTACAAGCATAATTTTGAGGATGCTTCCCCTTTTACTTTTTTTTTTTAGCCAATTTCTGCCGTGGTGGCCTGGGGAAAAAATATTGATATCGTGGAATTAGTCATCTGACATTTTCTTTGCTCCTGTTTTCCTCTTCTCTTTTAATTAACACAACAAATAATCTGACAATGAATAGATGTGGAGATGGCAGCCTGCACTGTGCTGTGTTTAAGTTGAGACGACGTCATTGGTGACTCTGCACAGTTCTGTCATCGGGGCCTAAACATCTCTCTGATATCCGAAATCTGGTTTTAATGCAAATTTTATCATAATGTTCTAATTGTGAAAATGTTCGTGTTCTGAAGCTCATTTGAGTTGAGCCTCCTGCGCCTCGCCGTCTGTCTAATCGTGGCAGTGAAGGTATGAAGAGCTGAGAGTCCATCACATGATTCAGTAAAAAAACAAGTCAAAAGATTGTGTTTCATTTTACTCCACATAACTGTTATTGTTCCCTTCAGGAAAAAGACTAGAGTCCACTTCCCCTCCCTGTTTCCAAGATCATTTTTGATATTTTTACATGAGCTGTTGGCAAAAAAAGCCCAGCTGTCCCATTTAAATGAAAGCAAATGACCAGAAAATATTAAGGTAATTAATTTTTTCAGGGCTCCTTCTGCATCTAATGTAACAAGCCGTTCTGGAGACGTTTCATTGTTAATCAGCCTCTGGCCGCAGATTGGCTGGGAGCGTCGTTGGCCCCGCCCCTCCTGCCTGCCTTTAACAATGGCTGCTGTCCCACACGGCTGCTACAGCAAGGACGGGCTGATGCATGTGTGAATGAAAAGGCTGATTTTGGATCAGGCCCTTTCACAAAACAACCGCAGCCAAGTCTGACTGGCTTGTTTTTTCTGGTGACATCATTTCCGACAGACGCCTTGTTTAACAGCCACCACCGTCTTTTCACATCATTTAAAGCTAAACCGAGCTTTAAAGTGTTTGAGAGTGTTGGGTTGTCTAGTTCTCTGTGGTGAAACCTCATCATTAGTTGCTCCCCCTGGGCTGCTAATCCACAACACTGGATTTCTGTCTCGCAAAATAATACTTTTGATGCATGAACAAATTTAAACAAAGTGGATTTTGCTCATTTAAAGAACAACAAGTCCCGGTACCCATTTTTGAAACATGAAACATCTCTATTGGTCATTTTCCTGTTTGAATTGGAAAGTAGATCCAGCAGGTAGCAAATGCAGGAAATGCCACAGAAAAAATGAGTACTAGGACTCATATATATCGGCATAACCCGGTTTTCTGGTATTCCTTTATGCGCTAAAAGTGTGATTTTGGCAGCTGTTTTGCTCTGGAAGTGAATGAAGAGAGAGAAATATTGTGGATTAGCAGCCCAGGGGAGGAACTAACTACTACTAATATTTCACCACAGTCGGGACTCAAATAACACCCAACAAAGTTCAGTTCTGCTTTTAAATAACATCCCACACTGCAACACTCCAACACCAGGAAAGCCTGTTTTCTGTAATATTCCCCATTTAAGTTCAATAGTGTGCAGTCGTGGGTGGTGAACAACAATTAGCTTTTAATATCAAACTGAAATGCTGGAATATTCAGCGTAACACAAGGACGCATCATCTTTGGAAGCACAAAAAAAAAAAAAAAAAGAAACAATATGCAGCCATTAGCACCTCAGTGCCTCAGCCATTTCCACACACACACACACACACACATCCCTCGGTTACGTGACCAGGAGCACTGACCTGGACCTCGCCACCGTAACACCTCCTCTTCCTCCTCCCCTTCGTCTTCCTCCTCCCCGGCGCTGGGCGTTGGACCTTTCTCCTCCCCGTCCCTGTCTTTGTCATCAGGTAACCCCTGAGAGTCCTGGGTTCGGGGCTCTGGACACACATACAGGGGTACAGAGAGGTATTAAGACATAATTTAAAAAAAAAAAAAAAAAAAAACATGAATTCAATGCGCTTTTCAAAACAAATGTCAAATTTTCTGGCTCTCATCAAAGAGTTTTAGTGTCCCATGATGGCATAAATACTGTTTCAGAGACTTGACAAGCAGAAACTAAAATAAAACTAAAACATACTGAATGTAGGCGCACATACATCAACTACCGGAAGATTCAACGCCCAAATTTTTGTATTAGCCTTCAAACCTCTGAATCAGTCAAACCCTGTGTTTGTGTGTGTGTGTGTGTGTGTGTGTGTGTGCGTCTGGGCAGTGGCTGTTCCTGTCTGTTGATCAAAGGCGGCGGTGAAACGCCTCCCTGAGCTGTGTAACACAACACCTCACCACGCAGAGATGGACCCTTTGATTCTCGCTGAAACTCTGGAGAATGAAAGACTCATCAGGAACGACATTCACTCTCTCTTCTTCTCTCGTTTTTTTTTTTTTCTCCTTCGCCTCCCGTCCCTCTGTCCTACGCTGCTTCTTGTTCGCTCTCTCTCTCTCAATCAACACCCATCTTTCCCCCTCTCTCTCTCTCTCTCTATCTTCCTCTGTCTCCAGTGAATGTGGAAGGGCCTCATCATGTTTGTCTTACATCTGTCACAGTTTTTCGTTCTCTTATTTTATCTACGCATCTCCCTCCTCCTCCTCCTCCTCCTCTTCCTCTCATCTCGGCCTGTCACCTTCAGCAGAGACAGAGGCTCACTGTGCTCCTCTCTAATCAGTGGCATTGATATCCCTGGCATTGATCAAGCTGATTACACAGCCTCCTGCTCGCTGATCAAAGCGATCTGTGTGTGCCTCTGCACGTGGGCGGACCTTTGTGCGTTGTGCTGATGTGTGTGCACATGCATCTGAACGCGTCCATGTGCGCATATGATGTGTTTGTCCATGCACGCAGGAGTGTGTGAACCCTGAACCTTGCCTCTGCGGCCTGCTATCGCCCGGTTCATCACACTGTGGCGTCCTTCCCTATTAGAGGGACTAATGATTAGTTAGATTAGATTAATAGTTACATCACCGCAACTCAAACTATCTGCACTGAAAATCTTTGTCTTCTTGCTCTCTGGTCCACCTTGCGTCATCATCTGGCCAAGGGTTAGGCTGCAAACTGAGCTGACTGCATGGAGCTGCTTTGCAAAAATCGGCAGTGAAAAGTTAGTTAATGTGCTGATAATGAACAGCAAATAACGCACACGGACTTTGCTGCATTACTTAGAAAAATATCTGAAGGGGAAAAGGCAATTTAGTCGACAGATTAAAAAAAGACATATCAGTTTATGCAACCTGAATACTCCTGAACTGGACACTGGCAACATTAGCGGTTCATTTCCCACTTTGTCCATCCATATTAAAATTAATCATCACCCAATGGCATACTAGATAATCAGAGCCACTTGTTTCATGTCACTTCCCAAACCTGTCTCTCCGTCCATTAACCATGAGTGGATAAAAGGTAGGCTCCTGGTAAGCTTGCCAGAATTTTTTCAGAAGTAACAAGAAGTAGTAGCATTTTTAATTCAGTCATCACACACAATACAATATAGTATAAACAGTATTTATAGTATGTAATCTATAATAAAATAAGTCTAAAGAGCTAAGTGTTGACTGGAAAGGCACAGGAAGAAGCATTATGAATATATATGCCTGTCATGCATTCTTAGCAGCTTAAGCTACCTTCCAGAAATAAAAAAAAAAAGGTGAAAAATAAAAATAAAAAATTATTCACTCTCAAAAATAGCTTTATAAACCATTCTTTTGAAAACCAAAAGCGAGTTACACATTCTTAAATTTATGAGCATTATTCCATAATTTAACCCCAGCAATAGAAATGCATCCCTTTTTCAGATTTGTACAGTAATCATACAAACATCTCTCAAGTCATATTTGCACTCCTGCATTGGGAAAAAAAAAAATCTTTGTGCACAGTGACTTTGTTTTAGCTTTGAACATTATTTGCATTATGTTATGATGAACCAAATCATTAAATTTGATAGCATGGGATCTTATAAGCAGTGGATTAGTGTGATCATAGTAACAAGCTTTATTAATAATTCGTATGACTTGGTTTTGTAGTAAAATGATTTAATTTACAGTCGCTGACCCCCACAAGTCCCAGCAATAAGGCTCATCATTTAATATATGCCTAGATTCATACAGCATTGCTATTGTTTTTGAAATTTTACGTTTAATACAGTGAAAATGTTGTTCCCATGTTAATTCATGATAAATTACAACCCCTAAGAGATTTGTCTCACAATTTCTTTCAGTTTTATCATTGCAGATTTTTAATTCAATATCTGTTTCCTGTCTTCTGACAAAAGCCATTTACTTCGTTTTCCTAATGCTGATTAACAATTTATTAACATCAAACCAAGATTTTAGGATAATCAACTCCCTTTCAATAGCAAAATCGCAAAATAAATTTGTATCGCCTGCAAAACTAAAACAAATTTTTAAAATTCAGTGGCAAATATCATTAATATAAAGTATTAGGGCTGGGACAATATGTTTGTCTCCCAGTTCAATACCAACATGACACTTGGGTGCTGATTCAATATGTATTGTGATTCTTAAGTATTGTGATTTATTGCAATTTTTGTTTTTGGAATTATCCTCTAGTTGGTGGATATAAAGTTTCATAAAGCTGTGATTATCCTAAAGGTCAAAACAGGTTCATACACTGGCTGGATTTTTATTTATGTGTTTATTTTTTCAGTGAGAGTCGTTTTAGGAGAAGTTAGATGTGTATTTCAAGTCCACATGATCCACTGTGTAAATCAGACCGCTTCAGAGCTGCTGTAAGGCTTATTTTTTTCACTTTGACAGAGCTAGGCTAACGACTCCCATAGATTTCAAGTCTTTATGCTAAGCTAACACAAAATGCTACTCATAACAACTGAACCACTGGACATACAGAGGTGAAAATGGTATTGACCATCTGGTCTGAGCCTGGGGAAGTCCTAAAAAAAGGCTATTCTGCCCAAAAATGTTGGAGCATTCCTTTAATACAAATGTAATCTGGAAGCAGTGGTTATGGAAGTGCTACACTGTGTACGAAGAAAAATTTGACTTTAAGAATAACGAGAAAGCACAAGCGCCCAAATCAGGAAAGGGAGGATTACAGTGACAAGAGTAACTGTCAAAGCGCTTTGCTTCCCCTCGTTGTCCAAAGAGAGGAACAAAACCCAAACCGAATTCCCTCCACGCTCTCACTTCTCTCCTGCTCTCTCGCTTCCTGCTGTCCTCCACTATCCTCTTTCTTTCTTTCTTTCCTCAAATCCCGCCCCATCGTCAGCCTCCATCCCGATAACACCTCAGCTGTCTGCACAAAGGCCATGTTTACCCTTGCATTCCCGCTCCGATAAACAGAGATAGCGCCCGATCGATACCGGCCATAAACGCCCCACCACCACGTGACGCCCTCACACTCCGCCGTTATTAATGTAACAGTTGAGAGATTGCATCTGCATCGTCAAATAAATCAACGCGCACGCGCGCACGTATATATGGGGAGGCAGATGCGGGGGAAACGTCGGGCGCATGCACACACACGCACGCACCATCCGTCTTCACATCACGTCCAGCCTTCAAGCAGGGCCACGCGTATACGCTCAAGTGCACGGCAACATGCTGGAGACACAGCAAGGCACGCACGCACACACACACACACACACACACACCCTGCCTAAACAGTGCCATTATTTTCAGCTATAAATCACATTGAATGGCACATTGATTTTATCCTGCAGGGGCTGAGGCGAGGGAGGGGAGCTGGAGACACAGTTATTGCGTTTAATATTATCAATATTATCTCCCATATCATCTCAGACAGGGAGGCAGGTATCAGGAGGAGTCGACAGACACTTTTCTGCCAAAGCCCCCTCCCTCCCTCCCTCCCTGCCTCCTCCTCCTCCTCCTCCTCTTCCTCCTCCCCCATCCTCCCACTCCCTCCCTATAGCGAGACAGTCTCCATCAATCTGATAAGCTGAACTTCCCCTGTCACACCTGCGGGGCAAAGTCACCCAACAATCTCGACTCCCAACTCCCACAGCCCTCCATCTCCATCTCCATCGCCATCGCCATCCCTTTCCTCTCCCTCCATTTCTTCCTCTCTCTCTCTCTCTCTCTCTCTCTCTCTGCCCCTTGTTTTCGCGTGTGCACCTTTATTGATCTGTATCGTTCACGGCTGAAAGAGCGGCGGTGGGGGTGGGGACTGCGCGCGGCCTTTTGATTATTAGGGAAAACGGAGCGTCACTCGGTTTCGGTGGTTGTGCGTGTGGTGGGACGCTCCAACTGTAGATCAATTCTGAAACCAGAGAGAGAGAGAGAGACACGCCACAACAGAGCAGATGCTGCCGGGGCGAGACAATTAAATCGCATCGCCCTACATTTTCCCTGTCTGTGTGAACGCGTCACCCCGGTCGCATTAATACATTTGTTCTCTCGGTCAGGTGGGTGGCTCGGGGTTACACGCGAGAGAACAGAGTGCTCGCTCCTGTTACTGGTAGAATGTGTTTTTCTTGCTAAAGTTATCAGGGCGGTTATCAACTCTATGTGTGTGTGTGTCTCTCTCTCTCTTTCTATTTTCTCTCTCTCTCTCTCTCTCTCTCTCTCTTCCAGATGGTGGATAAGAGGCCTTGCCTTTATTAGCCAGCGCTGGCCAGATAAAGACCTGGTATTGATCCCAGGTTGAAAGAGCAGGTTCGTCAAACATGGCTGATTTACAGAGAACTGATAATGGCAGCGCCGGGCAACCGAGGAACCCCGGAGGAGTGTGTGTGTGTGTGTGTGTGTGTGTGTGAGAGAGAGAGAGAGAGAGAGAGAGAGAAAGAGGAGTAAATCAACAGGAGGAGGTGTGAAGGTGGGGACAAAAGAGAAAAATACAAAAAAAAAAATAAAATAAAAAAAGGAAAAAGAAGAAACAAAAGATGCCAAGTCGGTTTGCAATCAATATTAAAACCCTCACATCCACACACACACACACACACACACACACACATGCACACAGACACAGTTTAGCTGAATTCTCTCATCCTCACTTATACAATCTAATACACACATAACCCCCCCACCCCACCCTCGACACACACACACACACACACACACATCCTGGGTAATCTCTAATCTCGTCTCGATTAGCACCTGACAGAATTTCCATGGGTTTATCAAACCAAGCCAACCAACAGACGCTTATCACCTCCAGCCCCCAAATTTCACAAGAGCAGGAATTTTTGAGATTAAAAAACCAGGTAGTGAAATCTTGAATAACTCAAAAGAATATGACTGAAAACTCTGCTATCACCGAGTACAAGGGGAAGCTCAGGATAAGAGGTGCATGAGGGGGCAGATTCAGTGGAGCCAAGATTGAACCTGGAGAATTTTTTTTTTTTCCTTTTTTTCGTTGAGACACAAAAGAGATATGAACGTTACATGCGGGGAGCGCCGTCCTCATAACGCCGCTGCAGTCGGTTTCTTTTGTTTACCGGCTGATATTAAGGCGTTAACTGTCTGCGGATGGGTAACAACTTAATGACCGTCGCGTCAGTCACGAAAACCTTAAATTATCCACCGATCACATGCCAGTACATCATGAATCATACTCATAGTGCAGTTTAAGGCACTATAAATGCACTATGAGGGAAAAAAAAAACACACACTATGTCTGCATTGTAATAATAATGAACAATAAACGCTGCAAAAATGTCAGAATATTTTGCAGTTGCATGATTTTAAAATAAATAATGCTCTGATGTTTGTCTGAGGATTACATTGTAAGATTAGTTTATCTATGGCTCTAAGGAGCTTACAGTGTGCTTGTAATGCCAAAGTGTCTGCACATTTCATTAACTCAAACTGGAGACGGTTAACTTTCAAATGTCACAGCAAGTGCTGCGGTAATTTTTCTCTCCGTGAACATAAATCAGCTGTAAATAACTGGCTCTGTATTTAGGAGTTACAGCGAGGCCTGGGTGAATGAAAACGCGACTCTTCCTGTGGGCCGGACGACGCCTTTGAGGGATCTTGGATCATAAATTTCAAGATCCTTGATTTTTCGGAGGCTTTCCACTGCAAAAACTCAAAATCTTACCAAGATTATTTGTCTTATTTCAAGTCAAAAATGTCTTATTCCTAGTCAAAATATCTCATGACACTTAAAATAAGACATGATCACCTCAGAAGTAACTTGTTTTTAGACAATTGTCTCTTGTTTCAAGTGAAAATTTGCTTGAAACACGTGAAAATTTGCTTGTTTCATTGGCAAAATTTGTTTCTTGTTTCTAGCTAATTTTCACTTATTTCAAATGAATTTTCACTTTTTCCACTGGCAAATTTTCACTTGTTTCAAGTGAAAATTGTCTAAAAACAAGTTACTTCTGAGGTGATCATGTCTTATTTTAAGTGTAATGAGATATTTTGACTAGAAATAAGACATTTTTGACTTGAAATAAGACAAATAATCTTGGTAAGATTTTGCGTTTTTGCAGTGTGTGCTTGTGGTTCTTCGTCCTGTCTGGAGGCTGACGTGGCCACGGCAACACGCCGATCGTTTCTCTGCTGATTCTGATGTGTGTTTGCGGGTCGCCGTCCTGTGGAAAGGTCCAAGTCTCTACCTCCTGGCAAGGGAACCCGGGTTTTGGCCAACAAATCTGCTGGCGTTCGCTCTGCTACTGATCTCAGCAAGAGAGCAGCAAAAACAGCCCTGAGGCATAAATGACTCACATTATTTTAATGCCGGTATCGCACGCGAAAACTTTGGTTTCATCTGACCACAACATAGATTGTAGCTCCAACGGTGTCGTGGAGAGTTCAACCGCCTCGAGTTCATGTGCTGTTCTCGGTAGGGCTCCTTCTGTGCAAGCCCTCAGAGGAGCTTGTTGACATGTGCGTGACGTCTGACAGCCGATTCTGAAACTTGATAACCTCAAGATGTCTTGGGGTTATCAAGATTCACAACTGTGCACTTCTGAAACTGCGATAGTAAGCTTCTTCTGCGCCTCCTTCATCCTGATTGTGCCTGATGGCAATAATGAGCACGTTCGTCCTTTTTCCCCCGCCAACGTCCCACCGTCCCAGACTTCCAGAGGTCTCTGATTATCGCCCTGATTGTGGTCAGTAACACATCCAACTGTTTATGCCTTTTTATATATACATATATATATATATATATATATCTGCTACTTGATTTGTGTAAGTCAAAAAAAACCAAAAACAACGTCTGTCTCCTCTGTTAGTTTTCCCCACGGTGATGGATGAGACAAAGTGTTTTTACGATCGTGCAACCTCACATTCACACCGCAGAGCAACAGGAAATGGTGAAAGGCATCACTACAGTTTCAATCGATTAACAAAAAAAAAAAAAAAAAAAAAAAAAGTCCCCAGTGATTGAGCAGAAAATTTGAACCATTATTTGCACCATTAATTTTACAGAACTGATTTTACTTCTTTCCATGAAGGGTGTTAATAATCCTCGAGTTGACTGTTAAAAGTAGAAACCAGAGTTACCGGTGGGGAACAGCGGTTGCTCTAACTGGCATGTTAGCCAATAGCCGATGGCAACTTTGTGGATTCATCAAGTTTTTAGTCGCCCTCAGTGACTTTCCTCCTCAAAAGCCTGGTGACTTTTTCTGATCTTCACTGCAAAAACTCAAAATCCTACCAAGAATATTTGTCTTATTTCAAGTCAAAGTGTCTTATTTCTAGTCAAAATATCTCATTAAACTTACTGCTTGTTTCATTGGCAAAATTTGCCAGTGGAAAAAGTGAAAATTCACTTGAAACAAGTGAAAAACAAGTTATTTCTGAGGTGATCATGTCTTATTTTAAGTGTAATGAGATATTTTGACTTGAAATAAGACAAATATTCTTGGTAGGATTTGGAGTTTTTGCAGTGTTTGTGATGTGATCAAATGTGATGTTATAACACATGACGGTCCGCTCTACACCTCACAACCACCAAGCTGGAAAAACTCCACCTTATAGCTCAAAAACACTACAACACTCATTAAAGCCAGTCACAAATGATGATTTTGCCCAGATTTTATATAGGACAAACATTTGTTAAACATGTAATGTCGCGCGAATGCAGATCAGCAAATGAAATAACGGCGCCGTCACGTGACTTCTAACAGCTTCTGGGACGGCCAATCGCGACTTTCCTTACACAAGACTTGGCAGCCCCGCCGACACTGCTGACAGCTTGCCCAGGTTAACTGAGCCGCCTCTTCTCAAGCTACAGCCAAACAGAGTGTTTTGTAGCTGAGAGCAGGGCTAAAGACGAGGCGGTTTACGGTGTCACCCTAACCCCACGTTTGGAAACGAATCCGGTTTATCAGACGATTTGCTTTTGCTTATAAATCTCACCTCGAGATGGATGGTGAGCTGCTGCCACACAGCGAGCCCGACCCTGGACTCGCTCTCCCGTGTGCTTTCATGGAAGTGTGTATCTGCGCGGGGCGACGCTGCCTTGAGGGGCTGATGAAGACAAACACGCCTGCCAAGACTTTCTACTACAAAGAACTGCTGTGGCCTTTGGAGGCCTCCGAGTCAAACGCAGTGTGTGAGTGTGTGTGTGTGTGTGTGTTTCTCCAACAACGAGGAGGAAGACAGAAGCTGGAAGTGGCACTGAGGGGATACATGAGATGTCTGACGAGGTAGCAAGCATTCTCTCTCACACACACACACACACACAGATACACACACATGGGTTGAAAACACACAAAAATACAGATTGTGAGTGTTTGTGCAATCACTTTCTTAGAATAGGTGTCCCAAATATTAGGTGGTTTATTTTTTTTGGTGATATCAAGGGACAAAACACTGCAGTTTAACGATATGCTCAAAAATGTCTGGTATAAAAAATCAAAATAAAGCCATGAATTTCACAGCAGATCCCCACAAGGGAGAAAAAGGTGACACCTGCCAGAAGTAAGAGTGAGAAAGACGGATGATTTAATTTTCCTGGGTTTACTGAGGGGCATAAAGTAATCATGTTAACAAGCTGCGAGCTGTAATCAGAGGAGTATTTCAGTGATTCTGACTCTTATTTGCGGCTCATTTCAGAGGCCTCCCGCCCCGATCTCACCTTCGTTGTAGAGCGGCGTGAACGGCGGCGGGCTGGAGCTGTCGCCCTCCGCCGAATCGTCTGGGTCCGAGGCTCCGCCCTCCTCCCCCGATAGGCTGAGGTTGTCTGGTGTGTTTTCCTCGCCGCCGTCTAGATCCCCGAGGGAACCTGCGGAAGGAACGGGAACGGAATATGAAGCCAGTGGATTTGTATCAGAAAAAAAAAAAAAAAAATTGGGCCTAACCAATCCACCTCTAACATCAAAGTGCAATAATTCAGTGACCTCTGCTTGGACATGCATTTCTAGCACTAATAAGACGACAGTAATAAGATGTCAAAGCGATATCGCATGTTTGCATGGTTGTGTTATTAGGTTCGGCTTCATAAATCCACACAACGCCACAGACCAATGCCACATATCACGCTTCAGGTTCGTGGAAAGCGAGCGATCCGAGTTTAATTGTCTTCCCGTGGGCCTGGGATCTAAACAGAGCGGCGCTGGAGAGGTGAAAAATAAAAGGAAGCGAGATTGTTCAACAAGCGACTTATGATTGTACGAAGCGGAGAAAAATACCCTAAACACACTGATGCTGATCCATTTTTTTTTTTTTTTTTATTTAACTCATTCAAAAACGGCTTCAAGAATTTGATACGCTGAACGCTATAATCCAAAAGATTAATAGCAGAAGCCAAGGGGGACCTTAAAGCCAAATTACAGTATACCTAAAACTGTAGCTAAAAGAGTGATTAGCGCAGGGCTGATCTGTATCAATTACAGTTTCATAATCCCTGCTGACCATAGTAATTATACAGTACTTCTGATCTATTTTAGCCTGTTTGAAGATTACATCCAAAAAAAAACGGAGGCCGTTAATATGGATTTAATATGACTTTTTTCGACAATACAGTCCCGACTATAAGATGAATGCATCGGCCTGCTTTAAATAGCGCGATTAACCGCTTCAAGTGACTTTTCAAAAACGCCGTCAGCAGATCAAGCTGATTTCAGCGTGAGGCGATGGTGCCAAGTGACGGACGCATCATCTGAGCTGCCTTCCTGTGTTTTTGGATATATATGGAGCCTTCACGTTTGTGCGTTTCTATATCTTAACGCCAAGCCACACTTATTATGCTCACGATGAAACCCCTCTGATTACAAAAGCCCGTCCCTATTATGTTCATTTGCATCGCATGACACGGTTCATTCGAGATGCGGAGCCGTCTCCCATGAGGACGCCGCGATAGACTTATTAATTCAGGGTAACCATTTCTTTTAAGAGGATTAGGGACTGCCGGAGTGAGACAGAAATAGTTAATAATACGCCCCAGACTGTCATGGGAGAAAACAACTCAAACACATAATGACACTGCACTGGAAAAGTGAAGGGAGGGGGGGGCTGGGCCAGGACATTGTTTTTGAACAACTAAATCGGAGTGAAATTAACACTGGGACAAAACCAGGATTTTTTTTTTTTTTTTCCCGCCTTTCTCCCTCAATCCAGACAGGTTGCAAATTAATTTTCATGAGGTTATGTTGAACGAAGAGGGATTGTTTCGGAGCTAAAGCCGTGACTGGGGGCGTATATATTTACAATACTGGAACAAAGAAGTCTATAATCTATACAAAGCACACAACAATACCCGTGAATAAAGAACCTTGTAGAAAAAGGGAGAGGCAATTTTTCTAATTCTGTTAATTTCACTTCCAAAGCAATTAAAAGCAGGCAGAGATAATGCTTGGAAACAATCGCTGGCTGACAAAGTGTTTCTGTCTTTGTAAATGAAACATCTTTAGGCTAATTTCAACTTCCACGCCTGCATGGTTCACTCTAATTTCAGATAAAATTAACACAGTTAGATTTGGACCTTAATAAAAAAAAAAAAAAAAAAAAAAAGGGGAGAGGAAAAAAAAAAAAAAAGATCGATACCGTACACAATATTTTTAGAATTAGGTCTATGTCGCCTGAGCTTTGCTAGATCTAATTTTCAGTATCTATAAGGACATTTTCATACAATTAATTTTCCTTTAATCATAATTGTACAAAGGGACCTCTCTGTATAAAATTCCAATTATATTTCGTGTTTAAAATGTAAGTTTGAATTATGATTTCTTTCCTCATTACCGTTCTGGTTTAATGAATCAATCGCTGCATCACTGCTTTCAGACATCAAATGGTGTGGAAAAGTTTCAGCCCAGTCTCTCCTCTTTTATCCAAGGAGAAATATTCTCTCTTTCCCTTCTCTCTCTTTCTCTCTCTCTCTCTCACTCTGGGATAGTTGGCAGAAAGGATAGCAGCGCCGTGTGATAAGTGCAGCACATTCTACTTCATTTGCCCTTTTAAAAGTTAAAACCTTATTAATTGTTACAGACTCGCTCGTTGCATGATATCCATAGGAAAATTGGATTGAACTAATTCAAGAGATGGAGAAATAATAAAAGACATAGCCTACATTTATGTATCTATATATGAGGCACATCAATTAAGTTTAGGACTTATCCGGCAGCATGACTGAACTTTTCAGGATGTGAACTGAGGAATGTGGATCTCAAATGTGCTATTCCTGGAGAAAAAAAAAAAGAAGGGGGAAAAAAGGGCCTAGAGCTTCCATTTATTAATATTTCCAAATTTGAAGGATGTTGATAGGTCCAGGCGAATAAAAAAAAAAAAAACTTGAAACATCGAAGAGTGGAATGAACGTGTCCAGGAGACGCTTCAGACCGATTCAAATTTTTATTTTGGGAACTTTGGGAGCTTTTTTGCAGACGCAGAATATCTTATGTTTGTTATGATTATTCTGTAGTGTTTTATTTGCTTAAAGTATTTCGACAAAGCTTCTCGTGCTAAGCGGCCTCATGGTGCAGACGCTGGGCGAAAACCGAATCCAACTCAAGGCTGACTGTTTCGACTGAGGGCTCCACATGTACCTCATTTCTGCAATGTTTTGAGGAAAGACAGAAATTATTTCAGGAAAACGCCGACAGCCACGTTATGAGAAGCACTAAGTGACACGAGTCTGGTCTTGAAATCAAAGCCCTCGCCTGCGATTGAGTCAAAACCGAGCGGGGGGAGAAAAAATGCAGTCCGATTTCAAGACAAGAAGCGACAGAGACGAGGCTGAGCGCTGCAGCTCCAGTGCCAAGACTGAAGCTGTCTGTCTTGGAGAGGCAAGGAGAGGCAGAACAAAGTGCTGGAGCTGATGAAGGCGCCAAAGATACTGCTTTATTAACTCTCCGTCCACATCAAACCTGCACCGAGCAGCTCGCTGATTAAACACAGAGACAACACACATCAAACCTGCATGCTCAACAAGCCTGATTAAACAGACACAAGCCTTGTCGCTCTCACGCTAATAACCCACCACACACACACACACACACACACACACACACAGAGAGAAAACACACTGAAAGTAAGACAGAGGGAGAGGGAGTGAGAGACGTGTACTTGTATCAGAAAATCACAGAGACTTGAGAGAAGAGAAACATTAAAAGAGGATATTTAGAGAGAGAAAAGGGAAGAGAGAGGGAGGGGAGAGGAGAGGTTCTTTGGTACGAGCTCTTGAGGGAGGAACTAAGCTACCTGACACCGAGTCACGCACTGGAGAGGAGCCACTTCTTGATCAGAGCGCCGAGCCTTACTGATGATACAGGGACTACTTTTAATCAACTTTGCGGTTTGAACGTGACGCTTGACGCCGGGAGTCCCACAGCTTCCAGTCCAAACCTTAGGCCACGATATTGATCCGGCTTATTCAACCCCAATAAAAAAAAAAATGTAAAAAATCATCTTTTTTTTTTTTTTTTTTAATCCTTTCAGGATCCGAGCATCTAACGACTGCCCGTTGATTACTCTCGGGATGACAAACCAAAGCAAAGCCATGGATTTTTCGACAGATCTGAAATCCCCGAGACTTGTCGATCGCCCTGCAGATCGTCACGTCTAAGGCGCTGATGGAGGGGGGGCGGGGGCGGGGGGTGACACATGACGGCTGTCACCACGGTCAGCAGTGAGGGGTCGAGGCCTGAGCGTTGATCAGCCTTTCTCAATGATATGTAGAATTTAGACATTTGATCTTAGAGACATTAAAAGACACACTTGGCAAAGCTTTGCGCTGCTTTGCAAGTGTTCCCATTCAGTTAAAGGGGATTAAATTCAAGGGATGTGCATCTACTGAACAGGTGCTGGGAAGGCATCAAAGCATCAATGCAAACAAGCACCAGCACACTGAATTACTGATTCCTTATTTATTAGGTGAAGTTTCGACCAGGTCGGGTCTTCCTTAGGCAAATACTGGCAATATGGAAGGTGTATGAATACATGCAAGAGGCCCACAACACCAAACACTGGGCGTGAGTGGTTCCTCATTAAGTCACCTACAAATATGAAGACACAAACTCACCAAGTACATCACATCATGTTCTGCCTTGACGCACTCTTTGCAGATGATTAACAAATGTCTCACACGCGCATTGAAAAGCCTTTTACTTTGCTGTAATATTTTCCCTTTTTTTAGCACATCTATGTTCGGCTCAGGAGAAGTCAATCTCAAAAAAAATGAGCTGCCCTGAGGATCCACTGTCACACTTGTTACCGCTTTTTTCAGCTCTCAACGGGCCAAAATTGCTTCGTGGAATGTGTGACGCAAACCTGAGAGGGAAATATCACCTGTGGCCTAACTTCGCTGCTTTCATATAGCAGGGCAGTGTGAAACTGGATGTGCGCAAAAAGTCAGGACGCTCGACCAAAACAGCAGCAGCTCTGTTCCAAGGCACAGGGGCTTTGATTCACCTTTGGTCACTTTTAGTGTCGAGGCTGACCCAAGGACACCTGGACGGTCAGCGCCTGAGGATCTCAGGTCACTCTCAGGCTCATAAGGGGTCAAAAGGTGCGAGATGCAGCTCAGATATAACCTTAAACCCTAATATAACAATAATAATAATAATAATAATATACTGTGATATATTGTATTAAAGAAAAGGTAAAATAGTGTATTAAAGAAGAAAAAGCATGAACTTGAACACGTATCAGGTGTTTTACAAAAGGTTCGACCATCAATCACCACTTAAATCATTCATAGTCCATTGCATTGCTGTCAGATGCTCATCATAACAGCCATTTTTAGCATTTTTTTTTATTATTGAATCAGTTGCTTTTGAAAAGGTGGTTCATTTGCCTCCCATAACCTACAAAGGAGCATGTTACTCTTCAACTTCAACATCATGGCCCCAAAATGGTCCAGTCGCCGTGATCGGACTCCATTATGACGTGAAAGGCGCCAGTTGTTGGATTACATATGTATTTACTGTAGAAAATCCTGCACAGGCTGCCAGGTGGGAGAGCCTTAACCTGAACTGACGCTAATGTGACGTTCTGATCAGATTCCACACGAGCATTCATGAATGTTTCATTCTAATTTGCGTGGCATCGGGCGGCGAGGCTTTCACTTAACGACGGCGAAAAGGAACGCCGAGTGACCAGATAACGCTTTTTGCAACGCAGAGGAACATTTTAATTCTATGCCACAGCAGGTTGACTGCCATGCCCGTCAGAAAATGAAAAGCGCCTGACAAACAGTGTGAAGAAACAGCCAGGAAAAAAAAAAAAAAAAAAAAAAAAAAACACAGGCAGACCGAGGGAGGAAATAAATTTGCAGAAATAAGAGGCGGATAAGGGGAATTTCAGCCATGCCGAGCAACAGAAGGAAAAAAGCTCCGTGGTACAAAATGTCTGTCAGCGCCATCAGCGAAACCCTACAAATGAGTGATTATAATGGTTATGATAATGACTGATTAGAATGTGACGATAAAGGCGTGCCAATGATATTAACGCGAGGGGGGGTAGGCACTGATGCACTTTAAACCCTCTGTTGGACCTGACAGCAGGACGTCGAATATCAAACGTCCCCAAAATCCCTGGACACAGTGGAAAAAATTACCTATTTGAACCCGGCTCTTTCTGCAGCAGCTGGCAAGATTCGCCAATTTCTGTCATTTCCCGGCCCTTTAAAGACCCCTCGGAGCCAAATCAAAGAGTTAAAGACCAATTTCACGACTGAAAGCCGCGACGTTTTGAAAAACAGAGCGCGAGACGCTGCGTTCGAGACCCTCACAAAAAAAAAAAAAAAAAAGGGCCTTAAGTTCGGACAATGTGACTCAAGACATTTCAAGGCCCCTTCAAGGCCCGACGGACGCCCTGTTTCCTCTGCACGCCTCTCACAGAGGAAAAAATCTCTCTCTCTCTCTCTCTCCCTCCTCGCCTACCTCGCTATTCTCGACTCATCCCTCATCTCTCGCCTTTCCAACCTGCCGTCTCTCCTTTATATTCTCGCTCTTTCTCCTCTCCCTCTCTCAGTCATTATCTCTCCGTTCCTCATCCCCTCTTACCGCCCCCCCAGCCCCCTTCCGCCGCCACCTCTCTTTCTTCCCCTCTGTCCCCTTTCAATATCGCTCCTGCTCTCTCTCCATCCCTTCTACTCTATCACCTTCCCTCTCTCTCCCTCCCCTCCCCTCCCCTCCATCCCTTCCTTCTTTTTTCGGTGAAAAAGCGTAGTGACTGGGAGCGTCACTCTGTGCGGATAGCTGGGAGCCGTTGGCGGTTATCGGCTCCTGCAGACTCTCTCTGCCGGTCTGATCTGTCTCCTCTTCATTAAGCAAATACGCCGACGTGGAAATGAAAACATAATAGCTATTTGATTTCCAGCGAGATATTTTGCATATTGGTTCGGAGCTGATAGTGGAATTTCATCAAGTCGTTTTTTTTTTTTTCTCCTCTCTCTCTCTCTCTCTCTCTCTCCCTCACTCTCTCTTCCCTCCCTCTCCCGCCGCCCCCACCCTCCCAGCCCCCCTCACCGCCCACCCTTCCCTCAGCCCTCTCCTTCCCCTTCCTTCCATCCCCACGCTTTAAAAACTGAATTACTGAGCTGGGCCGGCTTTCAGCGGGATTTCTTTACATTGCTGGGAAGAGCAAAAAAAAAAAAGAGAGAGAGAGAGAGAGAGAGAAAGAGAAGGGGGGGGGAATCTAGTTCCCCAGGAAGACTACTTAAACGATTAAATATCCCCCCCATTCCCCTCTTTTTTCTCTCTCCCTCTCTCTTCCTTTTTGATAACAAGGAGGAAAATTTAAAGAATTCACAGTGCTTTAGGTTGACTATACTAATCAGAGATAGGAGGGAGAAAATTAACTCCTTAATGAGCAGAGCCGTCTCCCTGATAAAGGTCCTGGGGAGACGGTGGGGTGCGACACTGCGCTGAACCTTGGGAGAGAGACGGGGGAGAAGAAGAAGAAGAGGGAGAAGAAGCGGGCGAGATGCAAGGCGATAGGGGCGGCCTGCGGATGGAGGGATGAAGTCGGGGAAAGCGAGAGCAATCGAAACAGAAAAAGAGAGACTTGACACCACGCAGGGCAACAATTCAACCCCCGCCCCGCTTCCGCCGGCTAGATATTTGCTGGCGGGGGTGTGCGGCAGTGATACGGGGCCTGTGCAGCGCCGTGGAGCCCCAACGGTAGCCCCGCATCGCGCCCGCGCCGCCGTGATGGATGGTCCAGTTGCCGGGGTATCCTTCTTGCCCCCCCCCCAGAGAGAAAAACTAACCCTGGAGGAGAGGATCAGCAGCCTCTTCACAGCGGGCCTATCTGATAGTCCAGCGCCTCTCAGGAGGACTATTCACCGGCCCGAATGGACTGAAATAAATCTCCCTGCTGCTGCTTTCCATGTTGGAACACCGTGTTGCTTCAGACCTGATAGCGGCCCCGCCGTGTCAGGGCTGCAGACCCGCACCGGCTCGAGCGAATCCTGCACACACACGCGCACACACACAGGCTTTAACGCGCCCCCAACCCACAAGACACCCACAGGCCTACACCTGCACCTCTTCACAAACGCACACTTATGATTATGAAACAGCAGGTTTCTTCCAAGACCTCTAATTTGTTAAGATATGTTCCAACTGGTTAATCAAAATAAAAAGCTCCTAAAAAAAGCTGGTTTGGAGCATTTGGTCCACGAGGTTTGAATGAAATGGCAAAAAAAAAAGTAGAATTACATTGATAGATATTGTGATTGCAAAAGATTTGCAACTGTGGTGTGAATTTTTGCATTAACAAATTTAACTGAAAAAAAAAATGAAATGGTTATGATGTGATTCTTGTTGGAGTCTCTACTAACAAACATGCTTTTCTTACATATGAATATGAAATGAAGGCCAGGACATGGCATGTAGCACCACAACACCTCATTTGTAGTGGCATCTTGTCACACATTTTACCTTTATCAAAGAAACCGCAGTTTCTTGGATATTGTGCTGGACCAAATTGAAATTTTGATAATGTTTCAATTAATTGCTCAGTGCTTCACTCCCATGAATAACCTACGTGGATCAATTTGTGCACAATGCTATAAACGAAGATTCTGCTGCACTGCATCCCCACTGCACCGAGGAGTGTGTAAGCATATTTACACATGTACAAAACAGCCCGTACACGCACACAAAGAAAACACTGCTATCATGAGCCAAAAAAAAAAAAAAAAAAAAAAAAAAAGGGTACCGTCGAGGAACAGCACATGGCGTTTCGACAACAATGTGCCAAAAAGGAACCGCATGACTGTGATATTGTGATAAAAACGTTCAAGATGCTGCGTTTCAGCAGATTTCATCACCTTTGACAGACAGATGCTATCAGGAAGCAGGCGTGTCTTTGATTATTACAAAGTCACCTCTCTCTCTCTCTCTCTCTCTCTTTCTGTGCATCACATCTGTTTTGTCTGTGATCCACGGGGTTTTCTACAGTTTACCCCGAGTTTGGCAGCCAACCAGACAACCTACAGATCAACAGAACGACTGAATAAATGCACAAAAGCTTAATTTGTGCGCACCAGGATACTTGGCACATTGTTTGCATGTGCCAGACGAGACCTCGACCCCAAACACAGGACAGGGAAATATTTCAAAAAGAGTGTAATTATAAAAATGCATGAGGCTCAATCCACCTAAACGGAGTTCATCCATGTGTTTATTTGCAGAACAGCTCCTCCACCTTTTAAGGCTGACAGTTTTGATGTGTACTGATAGGAGGCAGTGAGTCACCCATGTAAATGATACGTGGGCAGAGCTTTTCAAATTGAAATGAATGGGCTGTTTTTTTTGTTTTTTTTTTTCCAGTGGTTGGTTGGTCGTTGTTTACTCTTCCTTTTTCCGCCGCTGCATCGCTGCGCCCCGTCTCGTACTCGACTTGGACTCGCTGAAGGCTTCGCGTGCTAGAGGTGTCTCGTGATGTGTTGGACGGAGTCTCTCTTCCTCCGGTGTTCTGTTTCACAACCGTTTCTCCTCTGGCAACACTTCAGACGCTCTCACCGTGAGAGATCATTTCATTTTCCTAAAGGACACCTCGATCCCACGCGCTCGCGGAGGAGGAGCAGCAGCAGCCGGCGGTTTCAAACACGGAGCAGGGAGCCGGGCGTGAATGCAAATGTGCGCCGGAAGACGTTCACGTGGGAGAGGTGAGGCTGCGGAAGACAGGTGTCGCGTCGTGAGGGCTGTCAGTTCACGAATCACTCAGCAAAACCCGTGCATGGAATATCATCTGCTGCTAAAACTTCCAAAACATGCTTTAGACAGAGTGGAGCAATAACAAAAAAAAATATACATATATATATTACTCAGTAAATGTGATTATTAAACATCACCCGCCAGACTATTAGCTTAAAGGGACATTTGGTTTTAGATATGGCTCATTTATGGCTCATAATTATTATTAACTTATTTTTGCTTGATATTTTCTCTTCATTAAATAAATAAAAAAAAAAAATCACACTACTCATTTAAGGCAATTTCATCTCACACTTCAGCATTCAGGCCTCTAGCATTATCTCAAATGTAAAAAACCTAGGACTTGTAGCAGCTTGAAATCACTGTGTTCACTGCAAAAAACTCAAAATCTTACCAAGATTATTTGTCTTATTTCAAGTCAAAAATGTCTTATTCCTAGTCAAAATATCTCATTACACTTAAAATAAGACATGATCACCTCAGAAGTAACTTGTTTTTAGACAACTGTCTCTTGTTTCAAGTGAAAATTTGCTTGAAACAAGTGAAAATTTGCTTGTTTCATAGGCAAAATTTGTTGCTTGTTTCTAGCTAATTTTCACTTATTTCAAGTGAATTTTCACTTTTTCCACTGGCAAATTTTGCCAATGAAACAAGCAAATTTTCACTTATTTCAAGTGAATTTTCACTTGAAACAAGTGAAAATGTCTAAAAACAATTTACTTCTGAGGTGATCATGTCTTATTTTAAGTGTAATGAGATATTTTGACCAGAAATAAGACATTTTTGACTTGAAATAAGACAAATAATCTTGGTAAGATTTTGCGTTTTTGCAGTGTTGACTCAACAGTATTTCATTTTAAATATCCAGTACAGTTAAAACAAGAAAAAACTAGCAATGTTGTATTATTATTATTATTATTAAAAGGTAAATCTTCTCACTTTGGCTCTAAAATGTTAGCACGGAGCCGACAACGTTAATATTTTTGCACCGAGCGTACAGGTTTTGCATGGGGTGTTCTTCCTTGGGACGGTCTGCTAAAAAAATATGGGTGACAGCGTTCACTTTGGGACACAAAGTTCATCTCCGGGTTAACGGGTGTCACCATTCTCCAACCCGACTGAAACGCAGATTTTTCTCAGACGTTGGGCCCCCGGCTGTCTCTCGTTACAACTACACTGTACATCAGAGCCGGGTGATTCATTGGGAATTTGTCATTTTGCGTAGGTTAAAGTTACACCGAGGTTAGGGTTGCCTACAGGGCGACCCTAACATACAGAACACGTCCTATATGAGCGCGGGAGATCCGTTTACACCAATGACAATCACTGCAGAAATCGATAATTATCCGGGGCTGCTGGGAGGGTTTCGAACATGGGACCGGCATCGCAGCGAGCCCGGGTGGTGGTGGTGGTGGTGGTGGGAGTACAACCGGTGCAGCACTTAAGCCAGCGATCTACCAGGGACACATTCAGATATCCATGTTCTCACTTAACAGGTCAAATAACCGGCAGGGGAAAAAAGTTGTACTGATACCTTAGATTCTCTTTGTGGTCACGCTCACTTTTTTGTTAGGAATAGGACAACAGATAGTAGGAGAAAGGACAGGGAGTAAAAAAAAAAAAAAAAAAAAAAAAGGAAGAGAGAACAACCGGGGAAGACAGAGAGAGCGGTTACCATGCCGCTCGAGCTAAGACCCTGGACTATTGAAGCCAGGCATGCAGACGAGAGAGCCAGCCGATAAGCCCGGCTGATAAAAGATAGAAAATAGCAGCAGATTTGAACTTTCCCACCGTCCTAAGATCCACAAGGGGGAGGGGGAGGGTGGATTCAACGACTTATTGAATCCATTCCTATCTGCAACTCCCCTCACCAAAACCCAACAGCCGGCAAGGCCACTGTGAGGAGTGGAGATACGGACACGCGAGGTTGATACATGCGTGTTCACGCACACGCACGCACGCCGCGGTTCCCACCACGGCCCACGCACGGTCCCACGCCTTTTCCCGCGACGGGGCTCTAAAAAAATGGAAAAACATCCTTTCCTTCCTCGTGTCATTACCATTGATTTCAACAGGCGAGTCCTCGCCGCTGTTGAAAACCTCCATACATGTTTTTAACAGGCCGACGGTCCCTGAACGCCACAATTACCTGACTTCATCTGTCTGGAATACACCTCTCTAAATTCAATATTCAACAGTCACAGACACACACACACACACACACACAATTATCTACATAAAACATCCACTCCCTCCCATTCAATCTTATTTTCTTACTAAGGTGAGTGAAGCCGCTGTGACATTAAAAAACTATTTACAATTATTGCAATTCATTTGTTTTTTTTGTTTTTTTTTAAGCCGCTGTGTAAGATAAGTGAATATCTAGAACACAGTCGTTTGGTTATCAAATGTATTCTGATTGCTATTTTGGTGGAAGGACATTTGTTGACTCTCGAAAAGGTGTTGCTGGGAAGCCGCATAATTTACAATCAGACCAAAAAAACATAATTTAAAAAAAAAAAAAAAAATGAAGAGGTCAGGGAAAAGTCAGTGAGAACTCAGTGCACTCAGTGATTTCCCTGCGCATACACACACACACACACACACACACATACAGAGAGAGAGAGAGAGAAAGAGAGACAGACAAACACACTCACACAAGGTCATGTGTGAAGGCTGACCATCATCAGTCTATTCTCAAACCCTATCAGAGACAGTGTTGCACGGCCTATCTCTCGTCCTCTCTCCCTCTTGATATAAAGAGACGTAGCCTTGAGTAACGTGACACACACACACACACACACACCCTCGTTAGATCTGGCATGGTTTGGGTTATGAAATTTTGTTGACAGGATTGATTCACAAGGTCTGTGTGTTGCTACGCGCGAGTACAAGTGTCACTTCTCCACATCCGCTCTGTACAAAAAGGGAATAAACACACAAACAAAATAACACACAAGCAACAGACTGGACTCTGGTGTATTTACACACCCGCACTGTTTTAGATTTATCGACTAATTCTGGCTGCACAGTCTGGAATATCGTTGCCGTCGCGTGAAAACCATGTTCAGCTTGTTAAATGAAATCAAAATGAACAGCTGTTGAGCGGGAAAAAAATGCAGTTTTTCTTGCATCAAAACACTTTGGAGGTTTGGAGGTTTTCACCGCACAACAGCAATATTTAGCCATGTTTTGCTATTAAAGAATAGTGAGGAATTTCTAAGCTGCCAGTGGCTCTCAGGTCCAGCTTCAGCCACTCCACACGAGCTCACTGAAGAGCCAGTCAGTTTTATTTTGCAAAATGATAATCCAACAATACTCTCATGTGCTGTTTTTCTGTTTTTTTGTTTTTTTCTAGAAAGACTTACTGGGTCAATGGGACAATAAAATATTCAGTTGCTTTGCTGGAGAGGATAAAAAGAAACATTTTGTTCAATTGCACACTGGTCAAGGCTGGTTCTGATATTTTATCTGCAGCACGCAGCGTATAGGTGTGATACATGCATCACATCTGACCGTGTTGTGGAACTTGTTGTTGACCTTACAAGCTGCAGTGGGGAAACAGCTCCAAATAAAAGCTGTACCATACATTTATCACTTTTTTAAAAGATTTTTTTCTTTTGATTTATTTATTTATTTTTTGACAAAGTGCACCCACACACCCAGGGCCCGCTCAAAATCAACCTGCGGCCCTGCTGTTCGGCTTCAAAAGAGCCAGCAGAGCTTTTTTTCCTGAAATAGCAGGGTAAACACAGGTGTTACTAGTGACGTTTATTCTCTTCTTTTGTTTAACATTGGAGCAGCTTTCCCTTCAGGTAGCATGTCCAAGAACATGTCATGTAGTGACACCGGTAAAGCGTACACCTTTAGGATTGTGCTCGTCATTTACGGCATTTACAGTGTCAGCGCGCTCCCTGAACGGGAAAACACATCGGACACACAGACGCGACTTACCTGCCGATCCTCACGTCGCATTATTGGGTAACGTGACCACAGTGACAACGCAAACCAACAATTTTGCAGCGTCAGTACTTTAGCTTGTTCGTGCACTTGTATGTGCTAACTGAAAAGGAAAAAATTAAAGGAAAAATGAAGGCCAAGGGTTTGAGGTGGATGGGATGATCGTGGCAAACTGGAAAACCCAATGAAGCCTGTTTGCGAGAGGAGCTTCGAGACAGATCTGTCAAAAGGCGCTATCCTAACCCCAACCCTAACCTCATCTATTCTACACTGCAAAAAACTCAAAATCATACCAACAATATTTGTCTTATTTCAAGTCAAAATGTCTTATTTCTAGTCAAAAGATCTCATTACACTTAAAATAAGACATGATCGCCTCAGAAATAACTTGTTTTTAGATATTTTAGACATTTTCACTTGTTTCAATTGAATTTCCACTTGAAACAAATGTTCTTTGTAAGATTTGGAGTTTTTGCAGTGCACCTGTGAAATACTAAAGGCAGCACTCTGCTTAACCCCTTGAAACGCAATAGGAGCCACTGCAACATGTGTTGTTGGCTGAGGTGCCAGCAGCTACGCTACCTGTTTCATTAGCAGTGTGTAAATGGGGAATCTGGCTCTGACTTGTCAATCGTTGCTATCACGATCCATAGAAACTGGTGTGTAGATATACCATACACCAGTGTCTAACATGAGAAATAACTCAAAAGTATCTCAAAGTGTTTGTCTCTCTTCTAAAAGTAAAAATTGAACCGTAGTTTCAGCACTGCTATTCAGCGTATGGAAGTATCGTATCGAAGTTGGCAAATTTCCGTACCGTGAGCCTTGATGCGTGTTTTTTTTTTTTGGTAGCGTCGGCGTACGTTCCAGGTGGACACGCTGGACCTGGATCTGCGGCTCTACACTGGAGCGAGGCCTCGTTTGATCTGCTGTCACCGCCGCATCACATTAGCAGAGAACAGACGGACGGGAAATGAGAGATGAAAACTATAGGAGACATCCAGTTGAGTTATATCAGAGCCTTTAATGTATGCCTGAATGATCAACATGAGAGAGATTCAGAAGATTGTGTGTGTGTGTGTGTGTGTGTGTGTGTGTGTGTGTGTGTGTGTGTGTGTGTGTATGTGTGCGTGTTTGCATGTGAGAAATGTGCGCATTTACATGTCTAAGATGCATTTGTGCGAGCATGTGTGTATTCAAGTGTTTTTATGTTGCCTGCGCTTGGATATGTGTGTACTTTTGTGTGTGTGTGTGTGTGTGTGTGTGTGTGTGTACATGATAAAAAGGAGCCCGTTTGCAATCCCTCCTCCTTGATCTCAACCCTGAATAAAGAAGGGAGGCAGAGGAGAGATTAAGATGGTATGCAGAAAGAGAGAGAGAGAGAGAGAGAGAGAGAGAGCTCGACTCAGCCCATTCTAGTCCTCCCTCGCTCGCCCCTCCCTGTTCGCCAGCCCGACGTTGACATACACCAGACTCACGTTCACGCCACTGAAACGCTGCGCACTTTGAAGACACGCACGCTTGCGAACACAGTAGATCTCAGGCGGATTTTTACACAACGAGCCGTGTGAATCAACTTCAGCCCTTTCCAAGTGACCCCCTTTTTTTTTTTTTTTTTTTTTTTTTTGCTCTTCCACCACTCCGTTTCTCTCCGTCTGCCTCTCCTCCGACATAGTTTCACTCATTTCCCTCCTTCGTCCGAAAGTACCGCGGCTCTCACTCGTGCTCTCTATCGGGGCGTTGACCTTGAGACCTCAGCACAGCTCCACAGCGAGCGAGCGAGCGAGAGAGAGAGAGAGCCCAGCAAACATCCGCATCTCTCTCTCTCTCTCTCTCTCCCACACACAGATGTTTCTGCTAGAGCTAGAGACTAAACACACCGAGGGAGGAAAAGAAAACAGCTCTGGCCAACAGAGACAAAAACACGACTCAAAGTGTAACAAGAACCACTCTGGAGACGATTTGTGTGAGCGTGTGTGTGTTGTGTGTGTGTGTGTGTGTTTGTGTACGTGTAGTATGTGTGAAAGGAACTAGATTGTGATAAAAATCAGATTCGGTCCAGTCAGTGTCGTCCACCTCCGACGTGATGGAGATGATGCCCTTTGATGGATAACCTGCTAACTGTACAAGTGAGCAGGAGCACACCGAGTGTCTATGGGGGGCCCATTATTACTGTCCCGGGCCTCCGCGGGACGTTTTAGTGTCCCGTGATGGTGCCTCAGAGGCTTTTCCACTGAAAAGAAGAAGCAATAGATACTTTTCAATTTCTAGTTTTGCGCTGCTTTCTTTTTTGGCATCAAATGGTCAAATTTGGCAATATTGCTGATCACGGTATGCAAAAAATATCAGCCTTCAAAACCCAAATCCGTTGAACTCTAAAGTGCATGGATACTGCACGACAATATGGCACAATGACAAACTTATTTGCAACTTTTCAACTTGCCCGATGGGAAGGATTTGCCTAAAATTACTCGCAAACTGCCCGCTTAAAAGATTGGGATTCCTGAAAATGAAAATAACTTCAATTTTGCCACTCAAACAAAACAGAAATTAAAAATCTCTTTAGTTCGTTTAAGCAGAGCAGGATGGAAATTCCTGCCATATGGCCCCTTTAAGTGTAATCAGCACGACGTCACAGAATTACACAACTTGTTTTTAATTTTTCAGCCCATTTTTTATCTCACTCCTCCACTGACTGATAGAGTGGACATTTTTTTTTTTTTTTTTTTTTTTTTACTAATCAGATTTTTATAACAAACAACTGCTATGTGAAGTGATTTGTGGCAGCTAGTCCTCCATAACATCATTATTATTGGTGTTGCTTCTCTTATTTCTTATCTCTCGGCTTGCCCTGAAACATAATCTCGACTTAATGTAGCTCCGAGCCTTCAAAACATCTGAAACGGAAAACAAAAATATGCTCGTGCCATTCCACTGCTGCAGTTCATGTTGTTATTTGGAAAATGACTATGTGACTTTATTCCCCTCTCACATGATGCTCTTATCGCCGCGGTGATTTTTCCCACCATAAATTATCTTAAAAGTCTGATTTGTCAAACGTCTAACATTATCTTCCTCGCAAAATAAATATCTGATTATTCCCGACATGTTCGGAGTGTAACAAAATTCCACAAGTGCTTTCCCAGTGTTGACTCGCTGCCCGTTTGGTCCGACAAGCGTCTCTGCTGTCGAGCTTAAAAAAAAAAAAAAAAAAAAAAATCTAAATCTGCACTTTGTGGCTGGAGTGGATGGAACAGGTGAAATGAAATGAAATCAACAGGAGGTGGCAGCTTGCACCTTTGCAGATAGCGATGCACCTTGCAGTGTGCACGCTGCATGCACTGCGGCTCTTAAGAAAACTCTCATGAAGTCGCGCGGACTCGGAAGTCTCCAATCAGGGAAGAGGAGGAAGTGTAGACGGGGTGACGCTCGGCTCCAACTGGCGCTCGTCAGGAATGCTGCGCACACTGAAACAACATCATGACTAAAACGAGAGCATCGTGAGTGAGTCATGTCGGGGCGTTTGAGTCCGTTATGGGGCAACTGCACGGGTAAAGGCAGAATGTTGGAGTAAATATCTAATTTTGTGATGCAGACTTGATCATTATGTTGTGAGAGCAGCTCAGCGGTGCCTCCGATGGGCGCATAATGCGCTCGAAATGCATCGTGATGCGCTTCAAGTAAAGTGCTACCTGCTGCGGCTGTATAAGTAAGCAGCGACGATGCCCCCCCCCCCCCCCCCCCCGCCCTCTGAGAAAAAAAAAAAAGCAATATGTCATCGTTCCGCACGACAAAATCCATGTCTCGTGCATGGAGACTTATAACCTGATCTGTGTGATCTACGAGCGGCTGCTGCACGTCTGCCTTCCCCCCGCCGCCGAGAAGAGAAGTGGAAGCCTCTACCAGGAAACCCTCTCTGAGAAGTAAAGAGAAATACCACGAGAGAGAGAGAGAGAGAGAGAGTGAGAGATATAAAAAAAAAAAAAAAGCAGAAAGGCGATGAAGATAAAAAGAGACAGACAAGCAGAGTGAGAAAACAAGGGAAAAGGAGATGGAGAGGAGGAGGGGGAGGCACTGTTACGGGTTTTTTTTTTTTTAAAGAAAAGAGGGCAGAGAGAGAGAGAGAGAGAGAGAGAGAGCGAGAGAGAGAGAAAGAGGGGCAACGCCACTCTCAACTTGGCTTTGCATCTGTTATCTACGCCTCCTGTCACAAGGCTTAAAATAAAAATAAAAATAAAGTGAGATCGTGGCGGCAGTGTTGCTGCGATAGCCCCGTGGAGCATGGAGAGGGGGATGCAGAGGAGATAGCTGGTTAAATATAACCCGCTGCATGGCTGGCAGCGGCGAAGAAAGGGGGTATTTTCAAGAGGCAGGGCATCGCTGTAGCCCTCACTGCCCTGATAACATCCATGTTAAGAGAGTGGGGTGTGTGTGTGCACGCGCCTCTGTTTGTGTGTGTGTGTGAGTGTGCGCTAAAGACATACACATAATTACTTGTAAGCACAGGCGGATGGAGCACGCACACACACAGAAGGAGGCGTACACATAATTACACTTGGACGCACACACACACACACACACACACTGATGGAGAAAATGCACACACACACACACACACACACACACACACACACACACGTGCGCACGGAAAAGAGCCAAGAAAAGATGCGCTCGCACACATCTATGTATCTCCCCATCTTGCCAACAGAAGGAACAGCAACCCCCCCCCCCAAAACGCGCACACACACACACACACACACACACACACACAACCAAACGCAAAAAGTCACAACGGGATTTCTGATGGGAAAAATGTGCTTTCCTCAGATGATGGCCAGATAGGGGGGGAAGTACAGCCAAATGTCAAAGATGATAAATGGAAGGGTGCAGAGACAAGATCACACACACACTCACATGCACACGCACAGCAGGCAGGAATACACACACACACACAGAAAAAAAAAAAAAAAAAAAAAAAAAAAACTCTCACCCTCACTCACACACATACGACTCCAGATGCAAATCCGCGCGCACTTTGGGCCGCACCAGTCAATTACTTTCATTTTAGCATCAACGATCAAATCTTCGCGTCAGCACTACACTCATATCACTCATCTGTGATAAAAAAAAAAAAAAAAAGCATTTCTACACAACTTATCGGCGGATCAAAACGTTACCATGCACAAAATCTTCATATAGTGTCGTCTGTCAGCTCGACACGATAGCCACACAAAAGCAGCAGGCTTCCCCAAATTCGACTTTTCCTTACCAGTGATTTTTTTTTTTTTTTTTTTTTTTTAAAGCAGAACAGGATATAAATTCTGTATATCATCCAAACCCAAAATGTCAAATCAAAGTTTTCACTAGTTGTTACAACCCTAACGCATACACTTTCAATCATATATAAAAGGAGTAAATAAAACTGTAATTATTCCAGTCTTTTTCAGTTGTAATGTGTAATGTGCATTACAAATGTTTTAAAATCCACCTCCTTACAATATCAGACCAACATCAGAAACCTGTTCAATGTAATTTACCACACAGTTGCCACATTCAACACCCTAAATGGCCTGCATGCTATATTACAAATATAATATCATGTAGTTATTATATCACCCTCTGGTTATCTTCTTGCACTACTCCAAACTACAAAGGCCAGTTATTCACTAATGTTCTTTAAATATTTAACTTGGAAACTATTTTCACGACCGCAACTGCCGAGTGCATGCGTTTCACCCCGACGTTGAACGCCGCCGCTTCCCGTTTCAGAGCGCGCGGCGACGTCACGTGACGCCGCCGTGGCGTCCGTCTTTGTTGAAAACCCAAACATTTAGCAGCTGAAAGTGGCGGGATCACGGCCGCCGGGTGTGTGTCTCAAGGGTTGTGCGGCTGGGTTTTTTTTTAATCGCCTGCCATGTCGATAATCTTTGTACCAAAGCAATTAGTCAAGGGAGGCGCTTATTTGCTAAAATTATAATGATCTCACAGGCTATTAAAATGAGACAGTCTGTTATCTGAGGGCAGCTGTTTATTTTAAGTTTTATGGTCAGGTAGGCATTATTGCTTCAGACTTCCTGGTTATAGAATAATCATGGATTAATTCACTGAAGGCACACAACGTCGAGTCAGAATCAGAATCAAGAAATACTTTATTGACTCCCGAGGGGAAACTGGGTCAACTGGATCCTTGAAAAAACACCAGTTCAAGCCGCACTGATCGTAATTTGGTGGCTGTGAACGGCCGCCAGAGGTAAACCGGTAAGGAAATTAGAGCGTGAGCAGAGGCTGACAGTCTGGGTGTTCATACTGAAGACAAAAAAAAAAAAAAAAAAGATCATTTCTGTGTTATTTCTGATGGGGAAAGGCCCGTTTCCAGGGGAGGAAATCACCATAACGAAGGCTGCGATTGCAATCATCACCGATGCATCAGGATGACTGCGTCTTGATTCTATCAGTAAACAACTCAGTGTATTTACTACCTTTTTTTTTTAATTACTTTTCCACTAAAGAAAGCACCACGAACAGCTAGTTCTATGTTTGCCAAAAACAAAAACACTTACAGTAAAAAAAACATCACTTAGAAAAATCAAAAAGTTACTGAGTGGAAATTGAGGCCACAGTTATTTTAGTTATTTTAACTTTTTTTTTTTTTTTTTTTTAAAGTCTAATAATTGAGTGTCTTGCATCAGTCAATCCCAATCAATTTTTTTTTTTTTTATTGAATAACATGAGCTTGTTGGCTTGCAGCTAACGAACACTGTCTTTCTGTAAATACTGAACAATAACTAATGTTTCATATAGAGGCAGATGTTAGCGTTAGCTGCTCAGGTTAATTCTGCTTTCAGCACTTTAAGCTACAACTCTTAATATTTTGCGTTAAACACCACAGAGTTTACTTTTGTCACCTGAGCTCACTTAAGAAACACACTAACTACTGAATAAACCCAAAATCCTGCATTAAAGCCTTTTTTCCCCACAAAAATTACAAAAAAATGTGCACATCTCATAAATACTGGTGTAACTATTGGTGCTGCGAAATGATTTCAGTCTGCTGCTTGCAACACAGCGGGCATTCTCAGTGAACTTGTCTCTCTGTGTGCTGTCTGAATTAGCAGAGGTGGGACGCCTGTTTCTACTGAAAGCCCCGCTTTGTGATTCAGGCGGTTAAGACACCTGGATTTTTACATTAAAATCTTATCTCTCATTGCTGCCTGAGGAAGTGTGCGTACTCGAAAATGTGTTTCAAGTGGTTTGCATGTACGTTTGGCCTTGATTTTTATGTCTGAAATGCCTGTAAAAGCTGGAAGGGCGCGCGTTTGGATGCTGTGGTAAATACTCGTTCTTATTGTGTTACACAGCGGCCTCTCTCTCGGGTGTGTTTTGTCTTTCTTTGCTTTTTTAGCAGCCCCATTTCCCCCTTTTTCACATTTAAATCTTGCCTGGCGTGGCTTTGAACTGAATTCAGATGATAATAATAATGTGATCATCTGCGTCTCCCAATCAGGAGATTCTTTTTTCCTCTTGCCCCCGTCCACAGGGAGGTCAAAGGTCAGGGATTCAGTGACTTGTGAACTCGGGTCTTCTCTAGCCCAGATTCAGCCTCGGTGGACTGAGAATCTGCTCCTTTGTCGACACCCATGATAAAGCCATGTCGCGTGGCCTGGCCCGCTGTCTTTTGGGGGTTCTGAGTCGTGCAGCCCAGCCGAGGTGAGGTGTGTGTGTGTGTGTGTGTGTGTGTGGATGACTGAAGAGATAATTTTAATATCTGGCCGGTGTGGATTGCTGATAGTGTTTTAAGGCAGGGCCCGGTGGACCGAGCGCTGGTAGTACCTATCTGTAATTAGTAACCATTCCCTATCGCTGATAAGATAAACTACGTCTGACCTTTTCCATTTGGTCACCATGGCAACCCGACACCCCCACCCCGGCACCACCCCCCCCCTCGTATTATTTTAGTGATTAAACAGCAAATAGCACCAAAGATGTGAGAAGCTGATAGGGGCATGATTAATAATAGTCCTCCACATGGTCCTCTGAGGTGTGTGTGGCTCTGCTGTGTGTGTGTGTGTGTGTGTAAGTGTGTGTTGAGGATGAGGAGGAGGAGGGGCCTGTCAGTGTCAAACAGTCATTGTGAAAAGGCTTGGCTTGGCTTTTTGTGGTGAATAATGGAAATTTAAGATGAGCTGAAAGTGAAATAAAAGCACTGGGATGAGAGCGATAGATGTCTCCCTTTTCTGAGAGCCACTCTCTGAGGATAGGGAATATTAATGTTACCCTGTTAGCCTCCCACACACACACACACACACACACACACACGCTCACACACACACTCACACACACACCTTGCCCATGACGGCCCTCCATTCTGAGGTGTGGTGCTGTGGAAGTGCTATCTTTCGATGAATAATGAATGCTGGATTCCAGGGTTACCTCCTCCTCACTTTAAAACACCACACTGTGGTTTTAGAGTGGTGGGCAGCTACTGATGCACAGAAACCTGAAATGAGGAACCTTTTTTTTTTAAATTATTTATTTATTTTCATTATGACAACGCTAAACTTCCCGTTACTGGGAAATCAGACAGTCATCGTTGAGATACTGTGAGATATATTCAGGTCCAAGTATGATGACGCATCTCTAAAAACAGAAACATGCAGGGGAAGAGGAGCGTTTATAGCTGATAAATTAAAGTAAAACCAAACACAGCCGGATATCAACCGCCGTGCCATCTGGCAAAGACTTGAACCTGAAGTTAAATTTTAACGCTTGCGAAGGACACAAAATATTTTGTTTTGCCCGCTGATCAAACTCCTTCAAAGTCCACATACGGGGCAGCACATCACCGCCTCGGTGTGTTCTTGTATCATTAAATGTCAGGCAAATGATGTGGTTTACTCGCACAGGAGCAGGCCAAATGTGGATTTACAACAATTCAAAATACTGTCTGATAGACTAAAGCAGCAAAAAACATGTACTTCCTAGTGCACAAGGACCCTGAAAGGCCCAGTGCAAAATCTCTGCACAGCACTGGTGTTTAATATCTTAATATGGACATGGTTCTCAGCTTGTCAGGTAGGATTAGACCAACAAAATCGGTTGCTGATATTTTATTATACATCAGGTGTCAGCCAGTCAGTGGCATCACCGCCCACAGTGCTGTTGTTCATTTAATAGTTAAATTCAACTTTTTGTTTTTTTTCCCCATTATTTTCTATGGAGAATTGAAGTGTCCCATGATGGCCTTTTAGGGACTTTTCCACCATGGCAAGATTATCAAAAAAAAAAAAAAAAACTATACTGTCACATGCCATAAGCCAATTTAGCATCGGCACCCCCAACACACACCCCCTTCCCACCCGCCTCACCCCCTCGACCCTTAACAACCAGTGAGTCGACTGTTCGGCGCGAGGCCTTCCCCACTCCTAGGAACCCAGCTCTGTATCGCGCTCCATTTGCATGAAAGGGAAACGGCGGGTAGGTATGCAAAGTGGGACCAGTTGACTGAAAGGTCACTGTGCGTTTGTTGGAGCTGGGTAGCCAAACAGCAAAGCGGAGCCGGGCTGACGGTTATCGGTCAGATCCCTGAGCTGATAGCGCGAGAGGGGGGACACTCCTTCCCGAAACTAAAAAGGGAAATCTCCCGTTTACTTCTGCCTGTGCGTTCAGCTGGGCAATTAAGCTCTTCAGTATGTTTCTGCATGTACAGATCCACACCAAACAACTTAAACACCTTATAAGGGCATATATAGATATATATATCCTGGCAAAATGTGTGTATGACCACTGAAAACACCTAAAACACAGCACAGAGGCCATGTTCACACTGCAGGCCTTCATGCTACATATTCCATGGTGTAACCCACCTAAAGCCAATATGACCTGCTGAGGTGAAAGGCCACATGAAGAGAGTAACAAAGCAAAAAAAAAAAAAAAAAAAAATCATTTTCTTTTTTTTTTTTTTGAGGGAAGTTGTTTCTTTTTTTGTTTGTTTGTTTTTTGTGTTTGTATGTTTGGGTTTCTTGTATTTTTTTTAGTATTTTTTATTTATTTAAATTCAAATTTGAGGGTACTTTTGTAGTCCTTTCATATTAAATATATAATTATCATTCTAAATATTTTTTTGTAATTTTTCATAATTATAGTTATTTTTTTTGTAATTTTTTGCCAACTTTTTTTTTTTTTTTTTTTTTTTTTACTCTTTTACAACGTTATAGTATTTTGCTTTTGAAAGAAATCTAGTGAATTTGGAAGGTTTGGGTTTGATTTAGACTAAACTACCTCTTACAGCTGCACAACAAGGACAAAATCAAACATCACCATATCTTTAACTGAATACACACAGAATGACTGTTGCTGCTTTCCGACGATGCTCCAGAGATTTTTGATGGACAGTCAATTCTGAGGTGGATATTATGATGGAGCAGTGAGAGGCAAACAACAGAATAAATACAACAGTCTAAAACGTTTGGAACATTGCATGTCCTGTGAAGCAGCTTTTAAAACCAGGCCAGACAACACTTGAGTCATACAACATTATTAGAATTTCTAAAATCCCAGACAATATCTCATGTCATATCAAAGTTTCAGCGCTGTGTGGGTATATCGTGCAGCCCCAGTGGATATGAACTGGAAAAAAAAGTCCTGCACGGTGCAACTTACAAAGTCACGTACTCATACAACACAGAACCCTTTTTTTTTTTTTTTTTTATAGACTGTAAACACACTGCTTCCACCAAAGCCTATACCGAGAGGAAGCCACTGACTGCTGTGAGACAGAAAAACAGAGTGCAGTACAGTCTTATGGCCACTGGGGGCAGCACTGAGTACTTACTAAACCGGGTAAAATACACTTTTTTCACAAATAATTCAAGATTTCATTCATCTAAATACAAAGAAATGTGTATCTTCTTAACCAGCGTCTGCTCATTTTCACCTATGCACAAAAAACAAATGATCATTTTCTGGAAAAGTCCCATTGGCTGCTGTTCATTTGACTCCGTTTAGCCCAGTTTTAGCGCTCTACGTCGCCCCCTGGAGGTGGAACACCATATTCCTGAAGGCGGGATACCGTATCTCCTTATGTGGACTCTCCGGCTTCAACACACTTTATGTGTCTCATGTTGAATTATATCTATTAATTAAATTGTTCCCTTACACAACGGGTAAAAAGATTGGGAAACTGAAAAAGTGCTGTTTTTATTACGATATTACACCTCAGACCTAAGCTCCCACGATAAGGACATGTCTCCCTACGCTGGTTTTTGCTCCCAATGGGGAGGCGGTAGGTTTGGGAGGGGGTGAGGGAGGGGTGGTGGGGTCAGAGGAATGTGCCTGCCAACGAGGATTTAGCCAATCAGATGAGTGTCAGCTATCCAGAGATATTTTAGCGATAATAAGCATTCTGGGATATCTCTGGAAAATTCCTGCCCCTTACAGTGAAGCAGATAATGGATACCATATACTGGTGAGTGATGTGGACAGAGACAGGATCAGATGCACACAGGCAACACACACACACACACACACACACACACACACACACGCACATGCACACACACTTTCTGGATTGATAGTATAGGTTTATACATACTGCTGCCGGTATAAGCACTTCTAGCAGCACTCTGAAGGCCATGTGGCTGTGGCATACACACACACACAGACACACACACACACACAGACACACACACAGAGACACGGTATGTCCGCATGATTGCTTGAGTAAGCGAATTAGCCTCAGTGATGGCTGAGGAGGCAATAAGTTGGCAGAAAAGAGGGATAATCTTTTATCTTTCACCCTCCCAAATGATTTCTTAAAGTCTGTATCGCTTCCCTGACAGTTGACGTTCCACTTTTTCTCTTTCATTATTTATTTATCTATTTTTGCTTTGTGTGAATTCAGCTAAAATACTTCTAAAGCGCTTAATGGCGCTATCGCCGACTCAGATCTGCTGCCACACGCTGCCTTTTTCCCCGCTTCCCCCCCATTTTGAGATATTTCTCCGGCCCGGCCCCAAAGAGCCGCGCGCTTTTATCAAAACGTCTTGACGAGTGTGACACGGCCAATTATTGACAAATTATTCCTTCATAGAGTGACAGAAAGACATGGAGCGGAGTGAGAGAGAGAGAGCGAGCGAGAGAGGGAGAGAGAGAGAGTACTTGCTTGATGAGTGGCAGACCCCCTCCCCCCCTCCCCCTTGCAGGCCTGAGGAGACGGGTGTCTATCTATCAGATTCTATTAAGAGCTCGGCACTTTGGCGAACAAAGCTGCCCGCGCCCCGCCACGCATTAACTGCTATTATACGCTCATGAACTTTGTCACGATCACAATGGTTCCCCCCATTCTCTCTTTCTCACTTTTTTATTCTTCTTTTGTACGCTTAAGAACTGAAAACCATTGCTTTTTCTCTGTGTGTGTGTGTGTGTGTGTACGTGTGTGTGTGTGTGTGCATCAGACTTGTCAGAAATTGCTATAGGAGACAGAGATGTACATAAGATGCATATGTTTCTGCAGGGAGCGCTTCATCACGCTCACATTCATTTGGTTCCACACATTCTTCCATGGGTGAAGTTGAGGGTTTAATGCCTTGCTCAAAGGCAAAACAACAGCAGCTCCTAAAAGAAAGGAGATCACTAATTCACTTTCCACACCCACAGAAAAAAAGAATATATAAGCCCTAAACTGTGCAAGTCACTCTGCTGGTCATATCCCTCCACCGGCTCCCAGTTGCTGCTCGCATCAAATTCAAGTCCTTGACACCCAAACTGCTGCTGCCTACCTGGACCCCCTCTTTCTTTACACTCCCTCCCGCTCGCTTTGCTCCACCATGCCGGCACACCAAGGCCTTCAATCACCAGCTAGACTCCTCGGTGGTGGAACGAGCTACCTGCAGAGAAGGCTAAAAACCCAGCTCTTTAGAAAACACCTTCTCACCTAATGGATTGTGTAATCTCCGATATGATACAAAGAAAAAAAATGCCTCTATGCTTTCTTCCTTCCTCTGTGCACGTGATGCACTCTAAACCTCCTTACACTGCCAGAACCGGAGCTTTATGGCACTTAATGCTGTCGTTCTTTCCTGAGTAGATCTTTGCTTGCTGGTGTATAAAAATGTCATATGTGCATCGCTTTGGATAAAAGTGTCTGCCCAATGCGAATTGTAATTGCAATTGTAACAACGCTCACCACACCTGAACTCAATCAGAATATAATGAGGCAATAAACCAGTCAATTGTCAGAAGATCGAACTTTCAGATTCAATTATATTTTGTCTCCTGCTGAGGTAAAAGTTTCTCATAATTTTTAGTTTCCTGGACTCTTGCCCACAGTGATGAATGGAAAGATTGTTTTGTTTGTTGTGTAATTAGTGTCTGAAAATACGATGGTATTTGAAAAAACACATTTGGGGAGTTCGGGTGTGTTGAGGTTCCTCAGCAGTCATTTCAATGTTTTGCAAAACTCAAATTTTTGCATTGGTAAAACTTGTTTTTCTCTCTTTATGTAAGTGTGCAGGTTACCACGATTTGTATTGATTTTGTATTGACCAACACACCTGGAGCACTGTAAGAAGGACTCCTTTTCATATTTTTCCCCACCCACAGGCAATCTTCTAGAAACAACTTCCCCTCTCCAGCATGTGTACTATGACAGTGATGATGACACTGACAAGGCAACATCACTACAAATGCAGACCACCAGCCAACAGCCACTTCAGGAGTGTCGTGGCTTTAAAAAAAAGGACAGGTGTAAAAACACGGCCCATGAATTCCCCCGGCCCACAAATAACCAGTCAGAGCAACTAACTAATGCTTTATCAGTGATTTGTAGCGTTTGCTTTTGTGAACCGCCGCTCTTATCAATGCCATCGTAATCGGGGGGACTTTGAGGCCTGACAGTCCGATGGCTGCTAGATAGAAGCTGCTGATGTGTTCAGGAGGACGGGCGGATCTCAGAGGAGACGGCCGATGAGAACTTTGATACCGACGCAACGCAACGAGACTACGCAAGAACGTGCTACTGTTCCGTCCAAATGTCCAGAGAATCTCAAAGCTAAATTTTGTAACGTCAGAAAAAAGGTGTGTATCAGCTAGGTTTACATAGGCCCTATGTTCCCAAAGTCCTATGTTCTCCAGTTCATTATTCTTCAATATATACATTAACCTTAAACCCCCAAATCCAGAGCTGTGGAACATCTTTTTTAGGTTCCAATTATGTGCAACATAGAGCTGTGGACCATAGGACCTTGGGAACATAAGACCACTGGAACATAAGACCTTGGGAACATAAGACCACTGGAACATAAGACCTTGGGAACATAAGACCACTGGAACATAGGACCTTGGGAACATAGGAACTTGGGAACATAGGACCTTGGGAACATAGGAACTAGGGAACATAGGACCTTGGGAACATAGGAACTTGGGAACATAAGAACTAGGGAACATAGGACCTTGGGAACATAAGAACTTGGGAACATAGGACCTTGGGAACATAGCACCCTGGGAACATGCGAATCTGGGAACATAGGACCATCAGACCATCGGACATAGGATAGCAAAAATCTGGCAGAATTAGTATTGGCCAGTTTTGTCATTGGTGTTTCATAGAAAAAAAGGCTGTTGGAAATGTTCTGATGTACCAGCTAATGACATTATGATGGAGACAGTGCTGTAATATTTCTGGGCAAACATTTTTATATTCAAAGTGGAGATGGAACGATTCATTCTTTTGAGGCCGATTTCAATATCCAAGATGCTCCCCCTGACAACGGCCACTAGGACATGAATTTGTGTAAGAATCACAGCACAAATACAAGTGCAACCAGGTTCAGCTCGCAGGCAGGACTGTTTAAAAGTCATTTCTACAGAAAAGATGATGCTGGTTTTGTTCTGTTGCTGATTTGACAGCTGTATTGAGACACAAATTTTTTAAAATTTCACAGCCACATTGCTTTTTAAAACTGATACCAATAATCTGTGAGTCATGGATAATGTGATTTTTCCAAATTAGAATGACTAGCATCAACTGAGCTCAGCTCCCTTTACAAAACCAAAACAAGCCATTTTATTGTTGTGTTATTGTCATCGGATGTAATCTGCAAGGGCCAAGCTGATATATCAGTCCATCCTTGATTCAAAGTCACTTTTCAGCATTTGTGCCATGATATTGAACAAAGCCTGTCACAATTAATTCAATAAATTCCACTTTAGGAAACATTAAAAAGGAAATTTTGGTATAATTCTGCCACTGTGGCCGAGCTTTTTAAAGGACCAGGGAAATCCAAGTATGGAGTAGACTTGATGTGCGGGTGAAAAAAAACAAAATAAAACTCAAGGACTAGCACCCCAACACCCTCCCTTTTTCCTTTTTCTCTATTTCCACCTTGCCCCCATCCCCACTCCACACACACACACACACATACACACACACACACACACACACACCCCTCCCTACCACTCTACTTTGCCAAGTCCACATCGTCGGTAACGAGGGTGTAGTTTCTTAACATTCATCATCGCTGAACTCTGAAACTTTATCAGCTCCGGAGAGCGGCGCCACAGCCCCGGCCCCGGCTTTCTCAGCTCTCAGATAGGGCCGATAACACGCTGATAGATTACAGCAGATTGTTTTACTTCAGGGGACACTGCTGCTGCTGCTAATACTAATACTTAGACAAGAAGACTCTGCTGGTGATAGAAAGAGGGCGGAGGGAGGGCAAGAGGCACAAAGAGGAAAGGGCAACCAAACCGAGATGAGCTGGAGGAAATTACGACCGATGTCCGATATGCCTCTCAGTGGTTATTGAATGATTTGTGTAACTACATGTTCTCTATGATGGGAACGTTTCCACATGCTGATTATATACGGCTGCGTAGGGCATGACTTCAAACCAAATAACCAAGCAGTGTCAAATACACTGCTGATTACATACCATGGAGCGGATATGGTGCATTATCAAAAAATGGTTTACATGTTTAAACTGTGTCAACATGCAACATATGCACCGTGTGTGTGTGTGTGTGTGTGTGTGCGTCCATCACTCAGCTACACAGTGAGAGAGAGGAGTAACCTGAGCCGGTGGGGAGGGGGGAGGGGGAGTGCGCCAGGTGACCTATGGTTAAAAACAGGGTCAAGTGTGAAACACAAGGACCACTTTCTCCTCTCTCCCTTTGTCTTTGTCTTTGTCTCTCTCTGTCTCTCTTTCTCTACCCAGAAACAGACAGCACACCGCTCGGTTAAATTCCTCTTTCTACGAAAGAGATTCTAATCGCAGGACTAACCCAATAGAATCTCAGAAAATAAAAAAATAATCTAATAAAATATTCCCAGGACATTAAATTAGTGGTTGAGCATTCTTTTGCTACCCAGTTTTCCTCCCCGCAGACACAACCTATTTGGGTGAGCTCCATCATGAGAGAATGGTGATTGTAAAATGTCAGGAGCGAACGAGCAGTGTTAAAGTTGCACCGTGTCAGTGGTTTTCAAACTCTGTAGCTTGTGACAAGAAAAACCTAAATAGGAGAAAAATCTAAAAAAAAATAATCATCATAATGCATTTCTATGGTAAATTTCTGGTTTCCCTATTTAATAAATCAAACAGTGACTCCCCAAAGGTTTGTGACAACACCCTGAGGGCCCGGACCCCCGGGTTGAGACCAACTGCACACGCTGGCGGCCCCAAATGGCAGCCAAAGGTAACTGTTTGAACTGTAAAAACTGCATTTTCCAGAAATCATAGCTACTGTTGGTGACCCTGGCTTTTCCCTGAACAAAGCACCTGCTCGCTGCTGTTCGGGAGACATCACATGCATCATTATACATCATTAAACATCATTATACATCATTATACATCATGTCTTGTGTGGAGACGTCCTGCAATAAACGGCACCAACAACAAAACTTCACTGGGACAAACAGGGTGACTCTACAGCACCTCAAGTACAGAAGACGGGACGCTCCAGTTTGTGCAGCCAAACTGAGTAATAAGACGGATGGATTTTAATATAAGAAATTAAAGGGACGGTAAACCTGGTTAATAGTAACGATTTTTTTTAGTTAGTTTTGTTTTTGCGCACTTACTTCATCATCTGGCAAGATTTGAGAGTTCCTGAAAGTTAACGGCCAAACTGTTAGAGTTGGGACAAAATATCAAAATATCGATACATTGCGATACTTTCCTTTCTGATACATTATTGATACACAATTACTTATGTATCACGATTGGGGTTTTCATCTTAATTTGCACAGATATCACGGGCGTTTTTTTCTTCTTCAGTTACAGATACCGTGATGTATCTTGCGATATACTGCAGAATCGCTTATATCGTGATACCACTGTTATCACGGGCACAATATCGTGATAGTATCGTATCGCCAGTTAGCCGGTGATTCCCACGCTTGCTAACGGTAACATAATGGAGTTGCAGGGTCGACCTTTTCGAGGTGTCTGGGTGGGCTTTAGTTCCCCTTGTAGAGGAAAAAATATTTCTGGACCCTGAAGGCAAACCAGCCGTCCAGCAAAGTGAAAATATGCTGCTTGTTGGAGGTGAAATAGCTCCACGCTGCAGCAGTGTGACTAAACTCCGTGTTAGATGGCCCTAACCTCGTCTGAGATAATAAAATAATAAAATCTGATAGAGTAAAAATAAGTTAGTGGAGGATAATGGATAACACGGATGGGAGGAATACAAGTTGAGGCTGTGTTCTGATTGGACGGCTCCTCTTTAACATGTGAAAGAACCAGGCCTCGCTCTCTCACAGGCTCCGTTTCATGTTTTCCCAGTTTACTCTGTTCCTCTTGTTTTGATTGTACTCAGTGCTCCACCTTTCTCAGTGCTCCTGACTTTCAACTTACATTGTACTGGGCTGAATACACCACACACACACACACACACCACACACACACACACACAGTGTCGGTCAGCTGGGAATCCAGAGCTATTGTATCAAACACAGGAGCAATTAGGAATTCAGATGTAAAGTGGGGTCAAGCTGCTGACCCGCCTGTCTTCATGTCTTCTGTTTGGGACGCCACCGGACGGCTCCATGCCACAAAGCAGCCAATCACAGGGCCTCCTTCTGTCGCCGCTGTCGACGGCGTTGCACTGGCCTGTCGTTGTGGAAACCCAAACCTGTCCACTGTTGGTTTGTGCCTCTCTATTAGCGACAGATTGAGGTCTGAGCTTATCTGGGCCCACCAGAGTGTGAGTGTGTGTGTGAGTCTGTGTGTGTGTGTGTGTGTATGGAGAAAGACAGGGTGTGAATATAATGAATAGGTGTCAGCGAGGGCATTAAGAGTTAAACAAGGTCTAATCTACTAATAGCAAGAAGCCGCAAGAAATTACAGTATCACTGCACAGCTTGCACACAATACAAAAAGCTTTAACACACACACACACACACACACACACACACATAAAAACTCACAAATCATTATGGGAAAAAAAAAACACTTGCAGAGTAGGGGGGGAAAAAAAAAAACAAAACAAGAACATGCCTCCTATGTATTGGTCTTAATTTCGGCGTCAACATTTTATCAGCCAACCCCCATGAATAATCCGTACGGTAATTTCTTTCTTTCTCCCCTTTTTGTTCATGGCATTTTGGTGCAGCGAGATAAGGGCTAAAAAACAACAGAAGGGCTCAGAGAGTGAAAAAAGAGAGATAGATAACATTGATATCAACTCCTACACAACACAGTCATTCTCTTATCTGGGCTTTTTATCGCAGTTTCGTTTTTTTTTTTTTCTTCTTTCTTTCTTTTCTTTCTCAGCCTTTCCACTCCCCATTCTTTTGTGGCCTAACTGTAGAGAAGAAAAAAAAAAAAAGGACCAGTGCCCTTAAAAAGTAAAGTCAGGTTTTTTGGTATCAAATTAACCTTTATGCTGCTTTTTCCACATCGCCGTTCTGCTAATGGGGATAATGCAGCGGGAGGACCAGGGCCGGTGTTGAAATGGGAGAACTAAACTGGCAAAGAGGAGTATGAGGAGGGAAAAAAAAAAAGAAAAGAAAATGTATCTAGATAGATAGCTGATCTAGCGAGGTGGGGGCTGCTTATTAGCAGACGGACAGGGAGATTGTTTGGTAGGGAGCAGACACATACACACACACATGCAATCTTGCCCCGGTCTACATTGCAGCCATATTTCTGAGAGGAGGAAAAACTATTTCACACAGACTTATCATTTCTCTGTGTCAGACAGAAAAGCCTCTCTGGGTCTAATCTATCAAGGTCAGCGAGTGTGGCCCGGACAAAAACACCACGCTGTTCCATACCACTGCATCCGACTGGCCGGGAGACTGGCCCGACTCGCTGCCCGGGCTGGACGACTGACGACACTAAAGCGACCGACCGCCCGGTGAGGCAAACGCTGAACCTGAGCTACAAATGTGCAACGTTAAAAAAAAAAAAAAAATCACTTGTCACATTTACAACACGGTCTGTCCGCAGGTTATCTGCTCCTCCACTTGTTCAGCTGTTGCATCTGCAGTTCTCTGTGCATGTGGGTGAATGGCCGAAGCGCCACAACGGACCAGGCCGGAAACACCGGGCTGGGCTGGGAGGCGATCAGGGTGAGGACGAGCTTTGTCATGAACGTCTCATCTGAGAGAGTACATTTCATTTTTCCCCATCTGTATTAATAGAGGACACGCTACACCGGGGTGATGACACTAGAAACGGGACAATATGAAAAAATCTAGAGGGTTTGAATCTGATCTCAGGCCGTTTGCTGCATGTCGTCCCCTGTCTCTCTCTACTGTGTCTGTCAAATAAAGCAGAAATGCCAAAAAAAAAAAATCTTAAAAAAAGGCACACAGAGGATTTGAAACGGTATAACTAAGCGTCAGCTGTTGTCAAGGTTTATAATAAAACTGGTAATTGTTGTGGCCCTGGATGGTACTACTGCTGCTACAGCTACTTCAGTTAGGGCTGAGTCAAGTCAACAGGCAAATGACACAACAGCTACAACAGTATAAACCTTCACTGTAATGTAGGTTTTAAAAGTAGAGAAAGACAACACTTATGCCACACCATCATATTATAAATATCCTAAATCCCAGATGTTTTCTGCCGTCATGTCATGATATTGATATATTATCCTGCTCTATTAATGTCACCCTACAGGCTACATGCTGCACACTCTAGACAGCTGTGATGTGACTTGAAATGCAGAAAAACACCGACATGAACTGTGTTTCTGTTCAACTTTCAAGCAAATCCAAGTGACTACAACTTCAGAAAATCCAAAACGCAAATTATGCACGTTGACATCAGCTGGGTTGAAGCAAATAAATGGCCTCCTGACTCTCTCTCAAAAAAAAACAAAAAAAAAAAACAGATCCACCAGAAGCATCGAAAAGAGTTTTTCAAGAATCAATTAGTGCAGGGCAAGCTGATATTGATCTTTAGTGTCAGCGAGCGTTGGCCATGTTTCAAGCCTCCACGAGACAAAAACAGAGAAATCCTCCCGGCTGTGTTTAGCCCACCAGCTCACGGCCATGAAACCATGAAGCTGCAGCCTCACACAGGGGAGACATTTCTGCAGGTTATGATGGACGGATATTTGACAGATAACATGACGGTTGCGCAATAGTGCTGAAACAATTAGCTGATCGGCAGAAAATTAACTGAATATAATTTTGATGACTGATTGATCATTTTAATCATTTATCAAGTAAATACACCAAATAATAGCTAGTTACAGCTTAATGCTAAGATTTGCTTGCTTTTCTCCATTTCATATTTCTTTGGCTAATCAGAAAAGAATGTAAAAATATTACTCCTGACTCTTGTAACGTGGGATCGGTATTTTGCCGTTATTTTTAATATTTTATTGATGAAATGATGGGCTGATTAATTCAATAAACAATAAATAATTTGATCAACAGTGAGAATAATTGTTTGTTGCAGCTCCACTGGACAATGAGACTGAACCGTGTCAAAATTTATTCAACAAACCTGTTTTTATCATATGATTTTCCCAACTCAAGCAAGCACAAAAACCTTTTTTTTTTTTTTCGTGGTTTTGAATTCTACCGCTTCGCCCCAGCTTGTCTAATTTGTCAAAATTTCCATAAAAAAGCGCCAAGTGGCTAAACAGACGCGGTGCAGGCAGGCGAGTGTGACATCGTCGCCATCATGACGATCCAAGATCCAGGAGGAAGGTGAGGAGTGACACGGCGAAGAGGAGAGCGACAAGAGAGGAAGAGGAGAAGAAGGGAGGAAGGAAGGAAGGAAGGAAGGAGGGGGGACAGAAGTTCAGTTGGACAGACAGAGAGCTGGAGAGCCAAAGATAAGACAGGGGAGGGAGATAGAGAGTGGAAGGGGGGGTTATAAAAAAAAAAAAAGAGAGAGAGAGAGAGGGAGAGGCGGGGGAGGGGAGGGGGGTGGTGGGGGATAACAAGCAAATGGGTTAGAGGATTTGGATGCAGGGAGCATATCCATCAGGGATCTTTCCTGGTATCAAACCGGAGCGATCAGTGATAAAAAGTCAACCTGGAAAAGGCTGTAGCTGCAGTGGGAGTTCACTGGGCCGCAAATAGGCCTGTCTGCCCCTTCTCTCTCTCCCTATCTCCCTCTATCTCCATGTCTCTCTCCCTCCTCAAGCCGCCGCTGTTGCCTTTTAGAACGACTTGAATAGCCCGTGCTGCAAGTTTTCCTCACTCTCGGGCCACTACTCCTAAGGCCACGGCACAACAACAGCAATAAGAATAAGAAATAATAAAAAAAAAAAAAAAAAAATTTAAAAAAGACCTCGGCGTGCCATGCAGCTTTTCGGAAAGAAATGCCCTCTGAATCTATGCGCTCCCTCGCAGGATCTGCAAATATAATACACTTCTACGCCTCGATACGCTCCGGCTTCCTCAAATCACACGGCCACTACAGAATCCCTCAATCCCAATCTCTTTTTTTTTTTTTTTTTTTTTTTTTTTTTTTTTTTTTTTTGTTTCCCCTGCCCTTCATCTCCCTCCCACTCTAAAAAAAAAAAGAGAGAAATGAAAAAGGAGAGGGTTTTTCTTCTCTTTCTGGCGGCGCCCCACCCTTTTCTAGATAGAGAGAGAGAGAGAGAGAGAGAGCGAGAGAGAGAGGGAGTGAGAGAGGGGGGAGAAGAAGAGGAAGAAGAAGAAGGAGAAGAAGAAGAAGAGGAAGAAAAAAACATAATTTATCTGTGTATTATCAAGAAAGGCAGACACTTTAATCAGTCAGCTATGAAGTCAGTATTTCCATTCTTATCTGTCGCAGGAGTGGAAATGGAGAGGAGATAGCGTTCTGGGAGCCCATCGGTGGGCAGGAATGATAATGGGGGGGTGTGTGTGTGTGGAGGGGGGGGGGGGGGTGGCAGCAGTGGGAAGAGAGAGAGGAGAGAGGGCTGGCTATTGGACCGCTGTGTCAGCGCTATCTGCACCCATTATCAACGGCGTTATCGGCCCTGCCATCAGCCTCGCTGTAATGGGGCCAGTTCAACTTTCCACATTATCATACCGCCAAGACCTGGTTCACCAAGGCTATGGGGTCTGGCTGGAGACACAGAGAGGAGGAGGAGGAGGGGGGGGGGGTTAGATAGATAGAATGAAAGAAGGGGTGATAGAGAAGTGGAGGTGGAAGGGTATGGAGCGAGGGGAGGAGTGGGGGGGGGGGGGGGGGGGGCGAGAATGAGGGATAGAGATAGAGAGAGAGAGAGAGAGGGAGGGAGAAAAAAAACACGAGAGGAAAAGGGAGAGCGGAGATTATTTAAAAAGGAGGAGGGGGGAAAAAGATTTGGAGTAAAAACAGACAGACGACAGGATGAATTGAGGGAATAGGTGGTGAGGTGGGGAGGCAGAAATCATAATCAACTAGGAAACAAAAAAAAGACACACACACACACACACACACACACACACAGGCTTTATTATTCGACGCCGTATCGCTGTGACATTGTGTCGCGCTCCGTTGTTGCGTCTACACATTAGAGGGGGGCGTTTACCGCCTGGCTTCCTGCCTCGCCGCTCTACTCTACTGTTTAGTTAGATGACATCACTTCTTCTTCTTCGGCGTAAATAAATGTCACAGCGGCGCTTCATTAATCTGGTAGATCATATGCTATATATTTTTTTTTTTATTATTTGTACAGATCACTCGCCTTTATCTGGATCTATACCTGTTATCGGGAAGAGGGGGTGAAAGAATGCATTGAGATGTTTCGCAAAATGTGTTTGTTTGCTTTTTTTTTTTTTTTTTTTTTGGCTCCCCGCCCCTCGGCCGAAAAAAAATCTAAGGCAGAATGAAGATAAAGCTGTGAGCGAGCGGTTTATTTTCTTGGGGGGAAACGGGACGGGTTATTCATTGCCGATACACACACTTTCGGATGGCAACTGCGAGTGCTTGACCGTCTCATAGCAAATAAATACTGAAATATTGTAAGTATTCACTTTCCTCCAGAACTGTACGCCTGTCAGGGCATAAAAAGCGTCAGCGATGAGATGAGCGGTGGTTTTCCAAAGCGTGGCCCGGGGACCCCGAGGGGTCGCTGAGGGGCTCCCGGGGGCCTCAGTCAAATGAGGAATAGTTACGTTCAAAATCACTACAATTTAATTCACATGATTTTGTTCCAAAACAAACAAAAAAAAAAGTCAATGAGTGCAAGTGATTATTTGAACATTAAAGGACGACACCAGCGATTTTGAACGTTTGGTCTGTTGACAATAATCTTCACATTCCTACCAACCACTTTGGAAATCATCGCTCCATTATCAAATTTGAATTTTTGGTTGAAACAGCCACCTTATAATGTTCTGCTCCAGCGGCTAACAAAGTCATCAGCATTCATGAACAACAGAACTGATAACTGGCTGTGTGATGAAAATATGACCCACAATGTCAAGTCATCAAAACCCAACAGTGCTGCTGCTTTTAGGAAAACTAATGTGGAGGACTTTATTACGGTGAGGGAATGCTGGGGTGAAGAAAGTCTGAAGTCTCTGAACGTTCATTTTCACATCCATAGTGGAATGAATGGAAACCAACGACTGGGTAAGAGATAAAAAAAAAAATGCTTTGGAAAAAGATTAGCATGTTAATATATGAACAAGAAGTCTCCACCTTTTGTAGATATTACATTAAACATGCAAAATCGCTGGTATGGTCCTTTAAGGTTTAATCTCATCATTCTGAACCCATTTGCTGATGTTAAATAAATAAAAAATTTAATACTTAACAAAGCAAAATATCAGGGTCAAAATATCTTTAGACCACCATGGGACACAAACACTCTCCATTGCAAGCCAGGATACTAATAAAACATAGTCATGCATGCTGAATTCTACAATAAATATGCAGCTCTTGGACAAACTGCGTTGTATCGATCATATCAGAGTAGGACCGTGCGATATGATGACATACGTTTCGCGCAACGGTAGAAAAACGTCTGTCGTTCCATTTAATGCCCTATAGTGTTTATTTCCTTGTGTCATAAATCGAACACCCCAGTAATTTATTACGCTAGTTTATATTCTGTACTTTGGACGATGCTTAGCGTTCCTATGCACTGCACGCATGAGTGTGGGCAACATAAACTACCAGCCTAATATACATAATAACACAGCGAAATCGACACGGTGTGAGTGTCACACTTCACACTCGCAGTTTGTAGAAGCTGGTGATGAGCTGGCCTCATCACAGCAGACAGGAAAACCTCCTCAGTTCCAGCCGGTTGACGAGACATGAAAACCGGCATCATGTCGTCTTCATCAGCCGGCACAAAACATGGAGGTCGCGCAAAAACGTCTAGCGGACCTCAGCGTCGCTCTGTGTTCAGGTACAGTTCTGGTGAGGAGCAGGAAGCCCCCCGGTGGCGCCCTCTGCAGGAGCCACACCCACCTACGGCATTTGGACAGAAAAGAAAACGGCTTAAGTAACTGAAGCCGTGTCCCTCCATACTGTTGCCTGGGAAAAAACACGCACGCATCGGGAAGCATGTACACATCGCCGATAGACTCCTTTCATCATTACACTTCTATTTTACGTATTTTACATTTTGTTTCCTGACGAATTGGAAATTTGCACAAAAGTTCCAAATAAAAGGAGAAAATAATAAAATATGATTAAGTCCCTTTTATTTGTCAAGTGTCTGATTCAAAATGTAATACGAAATAGGCCTCTTCATGTGGTTATTTTATATGAACTATTGATTCATGTAACGTACAGAAAATGTGCTATATGGTGATATATATTGTTATCGGGGTATGAAATGACCAATATCAAGATATGAGAATTAGGTAATATCACACAGTCCTATAGCAGAGGGGGACACAATGTTAATCTGCCACAAAACATTTCAGTTTTCAGAGTCAAACTGAAATCAAAAACCCCAAAATTCCCCCGAACCTGAAGCCGAGGCATGACTGAGCCCGGCTGCAGAGCGTTTCATGTAGCCCTGGCAGAGAGCTGTGGACGCCTGCGTGCTGATTTACCAGCAACCCCGAGCATGCAGTGCCATTTTTCACGGCTGTTAAGGCTTTTCACAGCGCAACAGCAACAAAATATGAAAATATCCCTCCATGTCACCCGCCATGCTGACTCACGACAAGCAATTCAGTTGGTTGTAATTATCTGTGGCCTTACGAAGAACTCGGCTCATTTGCATTTCATTTAAAAAAATAAAAAAAAAAAAACACGGATCGCATAACCAAGCACTCCAATAATGTATTTTAAGTGAATTATAGGAGAGTAATTAAATTCATCCATGGCTTCCAGAAGCATGCTTTGAATCCCTGGTTAAAACAGTTAAATCCTTTAAAATGAAATATTAACATTTTTATGTAAAGAAGGTTAGGGTTTGTAGTTTGTATGGGCAATCAGTGTGGCTTTTCCACCTGTGGCACATACTATACAGTATATGGGCCTACTGTGAGACACCCCTCCCCACGCCATCCCAAACACACACACACACACACAGTGCATTTTGATTGGCAGCTCACTTATCAGTTGGGGAGCCAGAGCACACATGGTTTACACAAGCACAAAGCAATCCAAAGGCCTGGATCACTGCAACACAACTGGCTCACATGACTCATAATGTACACACTGAGACATGAGAGAGAGATACAGAGAGAGGGAGAGGGAGAGAGAGAGAGAGAGAGAGAGAGAGAGAGAGAGAGAGAGAGTGGTGAGTTACTAGCTACTTATCCTCATGCGGCGGCCAGCTGTAAATTCATTATTCCCTTCGATCCAGCGTATCATCACTGCCGTATTTAAAGAGGCAGTCAGTAATCTGTGACTGCTATCGCCCTCTGTTGACAAGCAGGGGGAACTGCAACGACATCGGCAGCCCCCCCCCCGATCGGCGTACGGTGGCCTGCAGCTGACACAAATGATACAGTGACGGTTTTTCAGTGCTGGAACACCTAGCTAACAGGAACAGACATCCGACAGAAACGTCTACTAAACAGGAAATATAAGCTAATGCATATAATTTACAACAGAACATCCGACACGACGTGGCGAAGCGCCATCCTCCATCGCTGAGCAGGTGTGTGTGTGTGTATGGGGTGGGTCGATTAAAGTACAAGTTGCGCATTTTTGTTTCGCGATTTTTATATCACCATGCTGGCCCAGAATTGGTTCTTTGTCCTTCATTGACATTGATATTGTTTAAATTAATTAATGTATTAATTCATTTGTTTCAAAAAAATTGAATTCAAATTTAAATTTTAAAAATGAATTAAAATATTAAACCAGAACCAGACATAAAAGTGCATTCATACAGTATTTCACATAAATAATAATAATAATAATAGTGTTTTATTTATTCTTTATTGTTTTGTTTTTATAGTTTGTATAACTATTATTATTATTGTTGTTGTTTTATATTATTCATTTCTTTAACAACAACACTAATGTTAATAGTAATACATTAATTACAATGATGTAAAATTAAAATCACACAACATTGTATTATTGAATTGAAATACTTACCAAATCACAATAATTACATTTTGAGTCAGTATCCTAGAATCATAAATCATATCGTATTGTGTTGCGCCTGCCGATTCCCATCCCTTGTGTGTGTGTGTGTGTGTGTGTGTGTGTGCGTTTGTGTGTGTGTGTGTAAGCATGCAACTGTTAGGTGACTGATATTGATGAACAACTGCATCAACTCTCAGTAAAAACCTTATTGCACCTTGAGAAAATGTTAATTCTGACACAGGAAAATGTTCTTCATGACTCCGATTTTAAAAATTGCGTTGATCTAAATGCACAGTTAATCTGGGAAGACTGCTGCGTTTTTTCTAGGAAAGCAGACTGTGTGTGTGTGTGTGTGTGTGTGTGCAGACAGAGCGAGGAGCCGCTGGTCTAGACCTCTTCTGTTAAGGTGGCTCCCAGGAGACTCCTCCAGCCTCTCCTCTTTCTAAGTCCCTTTGTCTTGGACGCCCAGCCGCCCTTATCACCTCCCACCTCCCACTCCCCTCCTCTCATTTCCTCATATTCCTTCCTTGTTTTGCTCATTATCATAATCACCCTGCCTTTCAGTGGACACTTTTTTTTTTTAATGTGAAAGGATGATGTAGATGTTGTTTCGGAGGCTTTTCCGCCCTGGAAACACTGAATGGATATCCTGTTTTTAGATTTTTTAGAATGGTCAAATTAAAAGGATAGGTTTGTGCTCACATAAGAGTTTAGTTACTCGTCTAAAAATGCACTTGAGTATGAGCAAGAGTTGTAAGACCTGTAAGAAAACTACTCAAGTAAGAGTGAAAGAGTATTCAGTAAAAGCGGTAGTGAGTACTAGTTCCATTTTAGTTTGATCTATTTTCATCATATGTGATAATAGTGATGGCTCCAGCCTGAATTTGTGGTTATTGCAATTTTAATGTGTTTTTTTTTCTTCTTGAAAACAGAGCGTCATTGAGTCATGATACTTTTACACAAGAAAAAACACACATCCAAAGTTTATGGATATATATTAGCAATTCGGTTGATTCAGTTGTTTGACCTCCCACTGCCGCTGGTTAGATGAGCAGCTTGACTTGAAGTTGAAATGGTTTGAGTCTTTCCTATGCTCCCAGAGTCCCTATGTTCCCAGGGTCCTATGCTCCCAGAGTCCCTATGTTCCCAGAGTCCCTATGTTCCCAGGGCCCTATGTTCCCAGGGTCCCTATGTTCCCAGGGCCCTATGTTCCCAGAGTCCCTATGTTCCCAGGGCCCTATGTTCCCAGGGTCCTATGTTCCCAGAGTCCCTATGTTCCCAGGGCCCTATGTTCCCAGGGTCCTATGTTCCCAGAGTCCCTATGTTCCCAGGGCCCTATGTTCCCAGGGTCCTATGTTCCCAGAGTCCCTATGTTCCCAGGGTCCTATGTTCCCAGGGTCCCTATGTTCCCAGGGTCCTATGTTCCCGGAATCCCTATGTTCCCAGAGTCCCTATGTTTCCAGAGTCCCTATGTTTCCAGGGTCCTATGTTCCCAGGGTCCTATGTTCCCAGGGTCCTACGTTCACAAGGTCCTCATAGCTCATAATGGGAACCTGAAAAAGATGTTCCTGATCTCTGTATTTGGGGGTTAGGGTTAGAGTTAATGTGTGTTAACCAAATATTGAAACGGGGAACATAGGACCTTGGGGACATAGACGCGCTGCTGAAAAGGTCACTGACTGCAGTGCACTTGCTCTGTGGTGCAGACTGGCTTTGAGGAAAATTACAAAATTACTTGAGTAAGAATAATAAGTGCAGCCCACAGTAAATAATGTGAGGACTGCTGGTTCCTCAAAACTACACTCAATGGGACACCCCAGCAGTGTCTGCTACAGCGCGTACCAAGACCTGACTGCAGCGGCCTGGGTTCGAATCCAAGCCTTGGCCATTTGGTCTATGTCACCCCCCGCCCGCAATTCTCTCTACTGTTGCTATCAAATAAACAAAAAAAAAACTTTTAAAAAAAAAGTGAAATTCTAATGTCTGTCTTGTAATATACCCAACAATATGGTGAACAATTGAATGCTCAGAAGAAAAAACTTGAAATTTTCCTCTGTGGGGAATGCCACAGGTCATCTGACACCATCAACGCCGTGTTGTTACAGGATGGAAGTCTACAAAGACTGAAAATCAGATGTGTGAATTCCTGTGAACTACCGGCACAACAGTGTGGCTGTGTACATGGCAATTAATCATTATGTATGCTAAATTAAACCAAGCAATTGCATTTTTGGGTGGACAATTTAAAAAACATATGAGTGTACTGTGAGCTTCGTCTTTCGGTGCATTCTTAATGGTTTTCATGGCCCTGCTGGCCTGTGTTGACAGCTAACATGAGAGGCTGCAGCACAGTGCTAAGTTTCTTGTCACTAAAGCTAGCACTGACATTGGGCTGTGTAGCACTACAACTGATGGGTATCAACATTTTATACAGCCCGCGCTGAAAAATACCACACCTATCTTTTAAAGACGGCAAACTCTATTATTTACTTTGTACATGTCATTTCCTGCACATTTCCCATGTTTGTCTGCGTAATGTGTGTATGAAATAGTCTGTGTTTGTAATAATGTTCATTTACAGGTGTGTTAAGGTGAATATTTATGTACACACAGCAGAGGCGGATTAGCTATCGTCTGGTTGCTGTAACCTCTGACCTTTGACCCTCTTACAACTGGCTGCTTGTAATGTTCAGTGATCTAGGAACTGAAGCTTATTCTACTGTTGCACTTACTGTAAGTCCCTCTGGATAAGAGTATTTGTGAGCTCTGTGTGTGTGTATGTGTGTGTGTGTGTGCGTGTGTGTGTCCCTCCTAGTGGCTGTAAAAGCAGGTCAGGCGGTGTTGTTTGCTCAGGTTGCTTTAACACCCCGGAACAGAGCGCTCAGCACAGTAGGAGCAAATGGTCTGTCTTATCACTGCCGCTGGGGGGGCCTTGTCATAACACTGGCTGTCACACACACACACACACACACACACACGGATACTACCACACAAACACAGATTTATCCGCACAAACACGCTGTTCGAGTGGACAGAGTCATTGCGGCCAGAGATCATGGCCACGGGGCGCACAGCCGCTCCACACAGAAATACAGCTCCTAGAAGCGGCAGACACACTAACAGCTCATTCAGCCAAGAGCCCCAACACAGCACACTTCCATTTAATCTATTTTGAAAAGATTAAGCATCCGTTTGCTATTTAATGGCATGAAAAGTGATGACTAGAGGAGATGGGCTCTGTCTGGGCTGACCATGTGCCCAGCTGTGGAAAACACTGTGCCTCTCTGGCTGCAGGTGACGGGGCCTGTTCCACTCCCTTCTCTCAAATGCTAATAAAAAAAAAATAAAAATAGGACTGCCTCCTGAAAGCAACTTGAGATTCCTCACATCAAGCATTCTTTTTTTTTTTTTTTTTTTTTTTTTGTTAAGACAGATACTTTGCATTGCAATATGACAATAACACAACACATTCTCTTAATTCTCTTAAAAATGCAATGGGAATATATTGCAATAGGGAATGGAAAATGATTATGTTTTCATATCCTTTTAGAACTGCTAGATGCACAATTAGTTGGATTAATTAACCAGAGAATTGCAGAGGATGTGAGTTTTCCTTTCCTAGGACAACAACGGAAATAACTAATTAATTTAAATCCATTCTTTATAGCCTTTCTCTAATCTGAACCAATAAAACAAAATGACCATGCAAAATGTGAAATATTCCGCCGCCATCCTGGGAGAATAAACTTGGCATGGAGGACAGTACTGAAGCCCCTCTGTCAGCCACTCTGCCCTTTGACCTTTTGACATGCTGTGGCTCGCGAGCTACAAGCTGATTTGCAGGATCAACAGATGTAATGTTACTCTGGGACACTAACACACACACACACACACACACATACAGAGATTTTTCAACTTAAGAGCGCTCGCTGACGCCAAAATTTGGTATTGAATTTTTCAAAAGGTTTTTGGATTAATCGATACCGGCAAGATTTGATCGGTACCTCTCTCCAAAAATTCGGCACCCATCCCTCATCAGTTACCACTAATCTGGCCACTTCATAACTCTATGAGCCGCTTCATGTTGCTTTAAAACCTCACACACGCACATTTGTGGATTGTTAGACCTGTTTTAAAGGTGACACATGCTCAAAATCAAATGCAATGTAGTGACTTCAGAGTATTTTTTTTTATTTTCATCTGGTGTTTCTAGTATTTTGTCCACAATCCCATATATTCCATTGTCAAAAGGTGATGACAACTTCATCTGAGGAGCACAGGGACACCAGCATTTTTCTGCATCGGCAGGACGGCAGCTTGAGGGGGAAGCCTGGGCTCTTAAAGGTTTCCATTTCTATTAGGAACCATGTCAGCCGTGAGTTAAGCCCTCACAAACCTCCCTTGGAAGTGGTAATTACCGCTAGAGCAAATAGTTTGGACGTAGATTACGCTACTGTTAGCCGGTGTAATGTTTTCTCTCCTCCCTGCTCTGTGCAGTCCTCAGCGCCGGGGGTCAAGGGTGAAACCGTTTACAACGGCGCTGAGTTGGGGAACCATAATTCACATGAGGCCGTCCCCTGGGTAAACAGCAGGAAAGGGTAATAACTCATCCACACACCAAACAGAGACGGTGTTTCCTCTGTAACCCTGCCAACTTCCCCCGTGGTGTACCGACCATGCACACTCACTCCACTCCCATCAGCGCTGCTCGGATAGACGCAACACAAACACACACACATACAGGGAAGGCGCACATACATTAATGCAATGGAGGGGTAGAAATTAACATCCTGACAGAGAACAAGCAAAATCCCAACTCACCTTCTATTACGCTGTGTGTTTGTGCACATGAGCGGGGAGGTGAGCAAGATATCAGAAACACCGCATGAAAACAGAGTTAAAATTTGAGGTATCTGAACTGCAATTCCAAAAACTACACGACAATAATATTGAGTCACAAGCCGATTAGCATTATTTGTTAAAACATTAAAAAAGGCCTGACAAGCATTGCTTTCATGTGGCAGCAACATGAGGCAAGTACCAAAGAGGCCAGACAGTGGAAAGAGCAGTTTCAGAAACTCCAGGATGAAATCAAGCCCCTTCCATGACCCTGATCAGCAGATTTAAACATCACTGAACCTTTATAGGATGTAAGATTTGCATCTTCTTCATTCCCTCTTCAAAGAACGGGAGGCTTCTCTTCTTGGAGAAAGGTCCAACATCCCACTACACACAGATCAGCAGCTGATAACGGTGATCCGGCGGCCGCTGAAGCTGTGCTAAAGGCAAAAGGTCGCCCAGGACCTTATCAAATACGTCATACTCCTATGTTTATAGGTGTTTCCGTTATTTTGTGTAAGTGCATGGATGTGTGTGACTGACTGCAGCTGTGCAGTTGTTCTCTAGCTGAGCTATCTTGATAGTGTGCGTGAGCTTCGGTGGCGTCCGAACCCCAATCAGTCACCATCTAACTCATCTAATATCTGTCAGTAAAATCCACCCAGTGTGAATCAGCCTGCTGATGCTGCTACTTTCCCCCTTTTTTTTCCACTCGCGCTTTGCAGCATAACTTGCTACAAACTCTTCAAGTTTTATGCCGTAAAAGGGAAAAAAAAAAGAAAGAAAGAAAATCACCCTGGAGATAATCATCAATGAACACAAAAATTTCCCAGCATCTCTTCGCTATCTTACATGGAATCTGGAATGAGTAATATGTGGTATTAATTTTAATTAAATTAATCAATGACAATGCTTGTTAGGGAAGGAGTGGGAGGAGAGAGGAGAGAGAGGGAAGCGGTGGGGGCTGGGATTGGAAGGAGGTGAGGGGAGCGGGGGTGAATGAGAGAGAGCGAGAAAGATCGAGGGAGAAAGAAATGCATTCACACCTATCATCTAATTATACAACAACATTAATCCCATTAGGGCTGGAACTGATTGCCAGGGTCTGGACCCCGGCTGCTCCTGCCTGGGCTTGTTGTTATTGCGGTGGAGCCTCAGCTCCTGCCTGCTTCGGCCTGATAACAACTCTAATCACACTTGGCGATCTCTATCTCCACCGGAGATCGG